>NC_056602.1:7945680-7998155 GCF_018340385.1 Cyprinus carpio
CAACTACATATGTTTTATAACTACCTGAATTAACCCTGAATTACAGTAGAAATACATGTTAATGACCCATTTATTAACACTCGTCTGAATAATAAGATGTATGAATTCACATTTAAATAGTTTATTGATCATTTACTTACAATTTCTAAGTTATCTTATGAACCACTGACAACTCCTTAATAACTGGTGTGTAAATAATGCTATACTTTTCTCGCGTCCCCCTCGTCCGCCGGAGGCTGGATAGGTCGCGCCCGGCTCCTTACGTGAGACGTATCTTCTTTGCGGTGGCGCTTTTGCCCCCCCCTCGCCCCTCCTCCCGTTAGGCGCTATGCGTTTCTAAATGGACAGTAGAGTTTCATGTACAATTCAGGGCGGGCTTCAGCAGTCAACCCATTGGGCCACAGTTCTGAGATTGACGGTGCGCCTCTCGCCAATCAGGTCAAGGGCGGAGTTGACTCACACCGAGGCGGATTCGTGGCTGCTGTGGCAGGGTGAGGTGCTGTGAAGTGAGGGTGACAGGAGTGGATTTTCAATCTCTCCGTCCACTCAGCACAAAAGATCAATCCCGTCCCAATCAACAAAAAATATGGGGGAAAATCCGTCCCGTCAATCCGGAAGCGATGACTCACGGTCCTCACATATGTGTATCTTTATGGCGGAATCTGTCACCAAACAAAATAAAAATAACATACAGTCACAGCGCACAGCATGGCCCACTTTTAGTTAAATAACCCCCAAAATGTGTTTTTTTGTGTTATTGAACTGAAAGCCATATTAATGCAATTGGGCAGTTGCCACACATTTAAATTTAATGTAAAAATCCATGCTAAAACACCGTTTCTCTTTCATATTTTTTCATTGAGCGTAGACCTTTCACGTCTATAATTATTTTCATTACCAGGTTTCAAAGTTTCTCGTCCAGTTCACATGGACCGAGAGACAGAAAACCGCATGTGTGCTTTACTTATTTTACAGAAGACGTTTCGGTTATTCTAAGTGGCAACACAATTGAAACGTATACGGATTCGCACAGATATTATTTTTACTCGGTAGAACAAAGATGAGGAGTATTTCCGAGCCAGGAGGAGCACCGGTGCCTCCACGTCCGGCTGTGAGGCGCTGCTGTTCAGGTTGCGCAAAACAACTTCATAGCGCACATGTCTGTGGGTAAAACAGTTAGATTGAACGCGGCCATGTAAGTTGTGACTAATTAAATCTTTTAGATGACCAGCTTGAAGGAAGGTCTATGAATGATAGCTGGGCTTTTGGATGTGCCGGCCTCGATGGTAGGCTACTGAGTACCAAAATAGACAAGCCATGAACTGGTCTGTCCTTACCCGCAGGTATCACTGAACCAGCCCACCAAAGGGGGGGCGAAAAGCAGGAGGAGAACATTAAAAAAAGACACAGGGGGAAGTAAGACTTGAGTTCCACACTGAAAATTAAGCCTACAGTTATAGTTATTTAAAGGTAGGCTAGTATTGGGGTATTAGTAGTTTGGGCGGGATCCAAAGTGGTATTACGATTCCGGTACCGCCCACTACCCGCTGACATTTTCATGTCCAGCCCTCCCCGTGAAATAAACATTTGTGCAGATCTAGTGTGAGAAGGAAACCAGTGTCAGAATGCAAATCTGGGACGATCTCAGGTAATAGTCCATACATATTTGTTAAATGGGTGACAGAACACTTCACTTATGAGTGGTTATGATCTTTGCTGCAAGCTGATGTATGTTCAGACATAGGCCGATCATAGCTCGTTTAAAAGGAGTGTGTAGTGTGGTTTAGTAAAGCAAACTTTATATTTAGCATTGTAGGGTCGTCTGCAACATAAATAACAACCACAAAGGGAAGTTCTGTCACCATACAAGATTTATGACTAATTACCTGTAGATCGTCCGTATTTGCCTGCTGATGCTGTTATCCCGCTTCAACAACTGCACAAGCAGCCACGAGTCGCATCGGAGTGAGTGACGTCAACTCCCCTGGACTGATGGCTAGAGGAGAACCTGTCATATTATCGAACTTGGGGGGCCCATAGGGGACGCTGAAGCCTGCCTGATTACCCATGAAAACTACTGCAACATTAGAAAACGCAAGCGCAGAAACGGGAACAGAGCAAAGGGGAAAAGACCATAAGCATCACAAACAAATAAACTCACTGAGCAGGAAACCTGATTTGTTTGCGATTGGAAAATTTTTAAGTCATGTTTAGTTTTGTGAAATCCTATTTTAATGGTTTTACCTTTTTGATTCACGTTAAATTTATCGTCCTGACCGCGTTGGTGTGATTTAAAAAAAAATTGCATGTGTTTCCAGTTTTTGTGCTTTATTTTACATGTGTTTTTTAAATATTTATTTTATGCTGATTGATTTTTCGACTATGATGAGAATACATTTTGGCGGGATTCTGATCCAATACTGGGATGGCTGGTGACTGTAGAACATAGAAAACAGGATCATGTTGGCGAGGATGATACAGAAGAGCATAGACAGCATTACAGTTGGATTGGAGACACACAGAGAGACTGTGGCAAAGGAATTATTGAATAAAAGTCGTTATTTGTTTTCTCACTTACATAAACGTGTTCCCGTCACGCATATAACCCAGAGGAACGGTCGGATTGGCCAGATGGAGTATTTGACGGACCTTTCATACCTTTATGGACTTGCCATGTAGTACTTGGCAGTCTATGGGACCGCTAAAAGGTTACTCGGTTTTAGCAAAAATATCTTAACTGTGTATCCAAGACGAAAGCTTTACCGGTTGGTACCGACATGGGGGTAAGTGATAATGACAAAAATTGTCTTTTGGGGGGAAGTCCCCCTTAAGCCACGCTGGGTATATGAGTTGGAACAACTGAAATCTCAGAGTTAAAAATTAAAATTTTCAAGATGAAACAACATGTTGAGTTATTCTTCAGTTGTGTGTCAGTTGCTATGACAAAAAAGGTTATGTAATAAACTGAATATTACTCAGGATCCAATAATCATAAAGTATTATATATCGGAGTATGTATAATGGCAAGGAAATATTGGCTTATTCCATGAGCATCGGAAACTTTAGATTAGACGTCGCTCTATATTGTGCTTCTTAATTCATAACGACTCACTTACTCGGTTGCTTTCCTACCAGGAAAACAGAACCACTCTTTAGAAAAAACGCATTTTATTTTGCTTTACCATGCACTACAATCCCGCTCGTGTTAGAATGCAAAAGACATGGGCACAACAAAAACGTCACAAGTACGGACAAAGAAGCAAGTTGGATAATTGCCAGTTTCTCATGCGCACATGAAATTGTTTGATGTTTTATAGAGATAGGAATCAAGCTCACAATGACACCCGGACATTAACTACACTAATGCAAATACAGACCGCGGAACTACTCCCAAATTATCATATTTTTACAATCCATTCAGAACTATGACAGTGGTCACTTCTGGCACCAGTTTTGAAATTGTTGTAAAGTGGAAACATCCCTGCAGAAAAACGTCATTGTATGAAAACTAATTATCCTTGACAAATTTTTGTCGAAGTTTTGTTAAACTGTGCAAGAAAGTCAGACTATATTCCTCAACGAAAGGCACAAGACAGTTGAATTATTATACACAGCAAAGGAAACGAAACTGTTGGACATGAAAAACACAAGAACTTAAAACAATTCAAAACAAAAAAAATAAATATTTAAGAATCAAAATAGTCCCATTTGGCAGCAAAGAAAAAAAATCACCGCTTCCCCATAAAAGGGACATATGCTTATGTCAGAGTGTATTTTTGTTCAGCTTGCAGTTTCAAATAATTCTGTAAAACACAAAGCCACTAAACCTCTGCCAAAATGTATCCTGCTACATGTCTTCTTATTCTTATGTAGCTATGCAAACTGAATGCGAACAACTGTAAATTATACATAGTCTGACTTTAGCCAATTGGCCATTTGTTAGTGATAACCCCCTCCAGAAACAAACCATGCACAGGTATTGTTAACTGGGGTGAACATCACCCATATGGGGCGCACCACGGCCATTAGTATTACAAACCTGTAACGTGATATGAATATTTAGGCCACCTATATGTAAACACTCGTGGTGCATATATAAAATAAATTAGGCAGTAAAACTCTAACCCCAGCCTCAAGAATTACTAAGATGTACTTTAATGAACATGCCTTCAGAGTGAATTCATACAACCCAAACAGCCCAAAAAACCCAAAGCTTGCAGTGAACGGCATTGATTCAAAAACGGTTTAAGCTGCATTCAGACACAGTTTAGTTTTCTGATTGCCTGACTCCTCACTTTCCTGCTTGTTGCCCCTGAGCTCCAGCCTCTTCCGTGTTTGGACACTACCTCTGCGGGGGACGGCCTCTGACTGAGGACCTGTGCCTCTTCTTCCTCTGATGCATGTGCAGCAGGTGGATCTTCAGCAAGGTCGGGGTCCCTGAGGCTCCACAGTGGTAGTTCGTTCTATGTCCTCTGTAAAAATGAAATAACGAAGCACATAAAGTTTACTGCTAAAAGTCAGGGCAATGTGTGCGTGTGTAAATTGTGTATGTATTCTGCCTGTTATTGCATTAAAAATTAGAAGAATATAATTTGTGGTATTCTTCATTCAGTATGATAATACATATTTAAAAGAAGCACAGCATGGATTATCAAGACTGTAAAAAAGCCAACTAATAATTATAGGTGAAAAAAATTAAGACAACGAGCCATGCACCTACCTGGTTTGGAAAAACAAGATCTATTTCAGATTTTTTAAGGAGAGCGTCATTCAACATTTTCAGACATTCAGATATCTAACCAAGCATCTGACCATTTTGCTAAAACAAATAGTAATTTTGCGGATATTTGCAATATTAACATTTAGTTGCTCCAGTCCCACATTTTGCCAAAAAAGCATATTTTTTCGTTGCAATTTTCTATTTCGATATAAAAGCAAAAATACAGCTGAATGTCACAAATACAATGACAGGATATTTCTCCCTTAAGACCAAGATATACAAACCATTTTCAAATCACATATTACGAAAAACATTTTTCCTCTATTTAACTAAGATTTACAGCCATAACAAACACACACTTTCCAGCTTTGTTAATGATGACAGTCATTATTGTGTTTGTGTGATTTTGTGTAAAGATGATCATATGAACAGGAGATGATTGTGATCATGATTAAGTTACCCACAGTAAACTGAAAGGAGGAGCGAGAATACTTTAGCGACGAACCAAAGCAGCATGCCGTGCATACACTACTGTTCAAAAGTTTGGGGTCTAGTACAATTTTTTGAAATAAAATTAAGAATTTATTCAGTATGAGGAAATTAAAATTGATCAAAAAAGTTGACAGTTAAATACATTGATTAATGCTTACAAAAATTATTTAAAATAAATAAATTTAGTTTCTTTTGATCAAAGGATCCTGAAAAAAAAAGTGTGTAACAGTTTCCACAAAATATTAAAGCAGCACAAGTTTCAACACTGATAATGAAAATAAATGTTTTGTCATGCACCTAAAGCCTCTAACTAAAAACTGAAAACTGACAAGTAAAAAATATTTTTAAAGTACATTAAAATAGAAAGACAGTTATTTTAAATTGTAAATTGCACTTTTGGATCAAATAAATGCCGCCTGTTGAGGCATAAAAACCCTTTAAAAAAACAACAACAAATAAAAATCTAACTGACCCCAAACTTCTGAATAGTAGTGTTAGTTTAAGTTTAAGTGTGTCTGTGTGTGGGTCTTCCGGGACCTGAGGGAAATTTCTTGAAACTATGAACTTTACTCACCAAGGGGTGCCAGAGTGCGAAACGCCCTCGAGCGGAGTGACGCCGAGACAATACGGTCTAAAAAAAACACACAAATAAATAAAAATACAACATTCATCATACAAATAATAAATGTGATGATTTCTTCAAACTGCATGTCTTGACTTTCATCAAGTTTTTGCTCTCCTCTTGGAGGCTTTCCAGCTGCAGTTTTAAGACTGATTGCACATGGGCATGACAAGATCGACAAAATGATTTTATGAGTCCTGATAATGAGGTCACTGGCTGGTCAGCAGCATGAAAATACCTTCAGGGGCGTCACTGTCCTCGGGTGTCTCTGTGGCGGCAGAAGGACTGTGTTTCAGGTGATTCAGAGCGAAGTCTGCGCTCAAAACTGAATTCTGGGAGTCTGGGTGCCTGTGGGCGTGTCTTTTCTTGCCGGGTCATGAAGTATGCAATAAGCACATCGGAACGCTGGAACATAAAACATTCAGTACATGAAATATACAATTTAAAATCTACTAATTCCCTACTGTGTTCTGACAAGGTTCTTACCTACGTACTCAAATTCCTCTTTCAAAGCCATACCATTGTGGGAACAAAAACACTGCTGGCAAATCAATGCATATCTGAAAAGTATAAGAATAAATGGAGGAGTGCAAGAAGACTATTTATTATCAAATGTATGGACATAATTCTAGCCAGTGCAGTGTTCGATGTGTTTCTCTTAACTTGTACATCAAAGCTGTCTGTATGTTATACCAGTGTAATACCTGTTCTGAGGTCCATCTCCCACCAAATACTCAAGACTCTGTCCACAGCGCTGCGCTCCGTGGAAGGATGGGTACGGAGCCAAGAGGTGGACCAGGAGGACGCATACCTAAATGATCAAAAGCACTATCAACAATGTCTTCAGCACGGCACAAACCAGGGAAACTGGGACACACTAGGACTTCACAATAAATGCAAATAACATCAAATATGGCAAAGCAGAAAGAAAGCCTATAAGAGTTCAGCTTTGGTTTAAGCCCCAGAAATGTTGATTTAGTGAGGAAATGCATGTATCCTTGTTAAGAAGCAAGCAAGGAATAAATTGTGTGAACTGCCTTGATTCAAACTATCCAGGGATAGTGAAAAAGGAAAATGGAAAGTTGGTCTAATTCACCCTCATGTCATTCCAAACCTGTATGACTTTCTTTCTTCTGTTGGAACAAAAAAAATACATTTTGAGAAATGTCTCAGTGTTGTTTTTGTCCATAAAATGCAAGTTCAATGGGTCACGACATTATTCACAATATCTTTTGTTTGTTCTGCAGAAGAATGATTCATTGTACAGGTCTGGAATGACATGAGAGTGAGTAAAATTTGGGTATTTAGCATACTTTTATGTGAAAATGGTATTAAAACAGTGTACATAAAACTAGAAAAAATTAAATTATGACATGCCTTTATGCTATATATTTTTACATTTCTATATATATATTTACTCAAAGTTTATCTTTAAAAGCACTAATAAAACTAATAATAAACATTGTTTAAATGTACTCTTTAGCAAACCTAGAAATATAATATTAATTTTTATTTCATTTTCTAAATTTTGGAATGCACAAAATTTATTTATAGTATTAAAAGTTATTTTTTAATTTAAGACAAATATAGCATTGTGTTTTAGTCTTTGGCATATTTATCATGAAAATTTTTAATAATTATCAAGCATTTACAATCAAAAATCACACTCTTACACACAGCCATTTATACTGTATGATCGACCAGACAATAATGAGCAATAAACAGGTGCCGATATTAAATAATTAAAAAAGTATGATCATCACCCTTAGAATATAAATATTCATAGTGATTAGAGTTACTTTATTTGTCAGGATAGTTCATAGAGGTTACAGCATAGCTGCTTTTCATTACGGTATCCATGCAGGATTTATATAATAAGTATTAGTGTACTAAACCTAATCCAGGTCCAGGTGAATAAGGAATCATGCTTCATTATAAATAATTGTATATGGTGTGTCTGCCTGATTTGTGCCTTGCTGGCTCCTTGTTGGCGGCTACAGACCCGGCTAGTGTCCTTTTCTCTGGAGGCCCTCCTGGGGCACCGTGAAGGGGTGTGCCTCCTGGGGACATGGGACGGGGGTACTGGACCAGGAGTAGCCATTGCAAACATGCCCGCTGCCGAAGGTCTGGATATTAATGAGATTACAGCGTGCATGATGCACAAGGATTAAAACACAAATAAACACATAATTGAAAATAAAAACATATACAAACCTTGTCCCTGGTCTAGTGGGGTCATATGTTGGTCTGACTGGAGTGGCTCTGTGCTGCTTCCTGTAAAGATAACCATGTATATTCATCAGAGCTCACTAGCTCCCAAAAAATAAATCTCTTACATCCATGTAAAGCTATAATAATAACATATGACTTGTACTTACTGCTTTCTTTTTAGATTCTGGATCGAAATCTCTCCAATATGAGTTTAGCTATTTTGTAGGTCTCCGTTTCCATCACCTCCTCAGCTGACAAAAAACATAATTTCATTTGTTTTCATGGTACATTTGAACAATTTTATTTCATCTGACAAGATTAGTAGCCACAAACAAGCTTAATTCCTTTAGACCCATCAGTAATACTGTCTCTGAACTTACTATTTTTCCCGTTTCTGTGCTATTTAATCATCTAATTTTTCATCTAAAACAAAAGAAACCATGAATCAGTCAATCTATAAAGATATTTCACTCAAAAGACCATGAGTCCATCAATCAAATGCCGTCAAGATCTTGAAGAATGAAGAGAAAAACAACATATCACATGCTTACGGTTTCCCTCTCTGTACGTTTTGATGAAGAAAAGGAAGATAAGGCAGTTTTCGTACTAGCAACACTCTATGAAGACAGAGAATATAAAATATATAAGCAAGGAAAACACATTAACAACTAATATGCAAACACAAATTACCTACATTCAAGCAGCCTTTAAAGAAGTATAACACAATGCCAATACATATATATGTGATATAATATGTAATAAAGATTGTAATAACATCCAACTGTACTTACAATAAGCAAGTATAACACATAATGTCATTATCCATGAATAAAACATAGGACTCACAGTGCGGGGAAAGGCCAGAAGAGGCAAGGCTTGATGAGCCGAGCGCGCTCCACTGCTCAGGAAGTACAGGTTCATACACACACAGAACATGTGATCCAGGTACAGAGCAGAGGGTATATTAGAATCGGCCCACCCACAACTTCCTGCAAACGCTGGTTTCTTTGCACGATAACTCCTGCAAGGTCCTTTATGTCCTGTGAATTCATGTTGCATATTGTAAGATGATTTACCAATGTTATTATCTTTAAATGTATTGTAAAAAGATGATTGTTTAAGGTAGACCTAAAAATATATGTATACATTTGATAACATTTAATTTAACCCTGTAAAGTAAACGAGATCACATGTGGTTCATAAATTTCTAGGATCTCTCAAACTGAAAACTTGTGGAGATATACGATTCTACTACATGGCCCTTGGGTTTTTGAACTGATTTTATCGAATATTAAATCAAATTTTTTAAGAGAGTAAATGATAAATGATTTTTTTTCGATATAGGTCTAAAAATGTCTACCTTGTTGTAACACGTCTTTTTGCTGTGATATCTTTAATGAGTGAAAATACAATGTAAAAATATACTTTTTTTAGTTATTATTCATTACCTCAAACATCATTTTAAATGATATCATTTCCATGCTTGAACAGGCTTATGATGAACCTTTATCATCTCCAACCATCACTATATATTAGGCTTGCATTATGATTTTTCAACTACCTCATAGCTTTGATCAAAAAATAAACAATATTTAAATTTATATATGATATTTATAATTTAATGTATTTTATTAGATAGTTATTTATAATTATTAAGTTAATTAAATAATCACTATTTGCTTGCAAGTAAGGATTAAATACTGTTACAGAAAATATCTCAGTGATTTTATTTATTATCAGCCAATAGTTACATTTATTCCTTTTTTGTACCACACAAATAAAATAATCTGCACCAAATTGCATATTTTTGCTCAGTGTAGAATAAAACTGATATTTTTTGAGTGTGAGCTACATATGCTCACTATAATCATACTATAGATGGCCAGTGTAAAAATCCTAATTTTATCAAAAATAATACAAAACCAAAATCGCATATTCAATAAAACACCTATCTTTAACTGTAGTTTTATTATATTAAAATCGTTATTATTAATAAAACATGACTAGTAATATTAAATATACATTATAATTGACACTAACAAAGTCCTTTTTAAAGGTCAGGTCGATAAGCAATTTTAATTTATATGCTGGCATTACTGAACAGATTATTGTCACCATGATGTCATGTTTACCAGGCATTTCATTAAACCTAACGGCTAATAGTAATCTGAGCAACCTTTGGCTCTGCTAATGCAGATTTATTAATATTGGATTGCCGGATATAGAGCTATTGTTTAGTTACGATTGTGAATGTACAGTAAAAATTTTACTTACTAGCCCTCTGGAATTTCAAGTGTTTTCCCTACAGCTCTTCTAAACCAATGCAGTGACCACTACGTGGAACATTTTTAGGTTCAACCGACAGCACCATCAAAACATATGGTACTGTCATTACAGTCTCCAGATAGACTGAGCTTTAGGAGGGCGAGCCAGTTATTAGTATATAGATGTATATGACTAATTTATAATGTTAAATATGATTACATAATAAATATATATGTGATAAAGGTTACAAGGGCTTAAAATAGTTTCTATATATATAAGGGAGGACAATAGTTTAATTTAATATTATGATCATATATTTATAATATTAATATATAAAATTTTTATAGATTAAATATATATTTATATGATATATAGAGCTTTTATTATATAGATTTATTATAAAATATATTTTTTTATTTGAATATATAGGATAAATATATTAATAGATATTAAATGATATATTTCATGATCGTGAAACTTATGGCTCCCATTGGTCAAGTAACGCAGAAATCCACATATCCTTATTAGAAGACGAACCAACCAAAGCAGGTATTTGAGTACCTCGCAAAACACATCCACACCCTCTAAATGCATGCTGTTCTGGAAAGAAACTGCTCGTACATAATATTAAGAACACGCTTCCAACCAAACGAATATAGAGTAGAGTATATTCAAACTGAGGAGATTAAGAAAACAACAGATTACTACTGTAATTTCCTAGAAGATAGTATTACTGCAGCAGTGACAGGCGAAAACACCTGCCCTGCCTTCTCGACAGCCATAAAACTGTCCTGGATAAAAATTCGCTATGTAAAGCCGTAAGCAGTGTGACTTAAACATATGTTCATTAGGTTTATATTATATGATTAAATGCGGTTACTCGTTAACTTGCACCTTTCTACAGTGAGGTCGGAGGCTGGGCATGTGACGGTGAGAGTAAGAGGTTTTAGAAGTTCATTTGAACCTTCAAAATAAAGGCCCATGGCGTACTATTAAAAACATTAGACCAATTTATAAAATCTAATAATGATTCAATTTAATTCTGCATCCAAACTGCACCTATTGCATGGATTTATCCCGCTATTTTTTTTTAAACATTAATGTAATTATATTAAAGTATAACCCTATGTTTATGTCCCTCATTTGTACGATAAATATCAGAAATTACACTATGAAAGAAATCTAACAATTGAAAGAAGCAATAACAAACAATAAAGAAACGGTGAATATACAGCCAAATATAAAATATGTAATCTTAAAAAACGGAAGCAGAATGTTGTAGCTGTGAAAACTGTTTTTTTTTTTGTTTTTTGTTTTTGTATCAATATCCCATGTAACCAGTGTAAAAGCATTAACCTGCACATATTTGCAGATGGCTAATATTGAATGCGGCTAAGCGGGGAAAAAATCTTGGTGCTGGGTGGTCGGGAGGAATGATTTGGGGAGGCCGGGGGCTAGGCTGCGGAAGGTTATGTTTGGGCCTATAGGCCTACCTACATAAATGCCCTCCAAATAGAACATCATTATGGGCTTACAAAATACACACAAACATATGCTTTAGGTTTATAAATGGTACAATTAATATGCAACATGTCTAGGGCTATAGTCAAAGTTTAAATGTAATATTAAATATTCATTATAATATAATAAACAGGATGTGTTCTCTCAGTTGAGAGATCAAAACCCTGAAATAACTTTGAGCAAAAAAAAAAAAAAATCAGAGAGGTTGACTTATTAGTATTATAAAAGTTACTGTCATATCTGTGTCCTCTTATGTCAGGTTTTTATTTAATCAATACCAATTCAATCTAATAAAAGAGCAAAAACTGGCTATTAACAATCTGCATAAATCAATATCCAACTTAAATTCATAGATGGATTAGGCTATGCATATGTTAAGTTTAAATATAACATTTTAATGTAGAAATATTAAATGATTACATAAAAATGAAATAAGCTACTTTTTAAAATATGAAACTTTAAACGTCAGTAGGTGGCAGCAAATTAGGTTACTGTCTTAATGAGTGAGTTGAATCAACCGATTCGTTTAAAAAGCTGATTCATTTAACTTTACTAACTTGACTTGCTTTATAGCCTGATTGAATCATTTGCTGGTCCGTGTAACTGAGGAACAAAACACTGTTGTTGGGACACTAGCCGGTTCTGCTGTTTGTTCTATTTTGTGTCTGAAGTTACTCACTGTAGTTGTTGTTTATTGTATATTTTGCGATCGTGCAGATATTCGGGGAAAAAAACATTACTCTTGTTTGTGTGATATAGAATCATCCTCTGTAAAGAAATGAGGTGTGAACATTTGAGTTATCATTATCTTTATAAATGTGCACTCTTTTGAGGCTAAAGGCTTAAGGAGGAGCTGTTTAAAGCAGCCATGTGATAACAAACAAATCGGTGCAGGCCATGATTCAATACGTGTCCTTCTTCTATGTGAAGTAATCATAAATACCAGTTTATGCTGTTTGATTTAATGGCCTCGAGTGTGGTTAGCCGTAGCTCAGCTGTCCGAATTTACATCTTGCGTGCGCAGTGGAAATGCGGCTAATAATTTCTGAATTCGGCTGGTTCTGATTCGTACAAATCAAACAAACGTAAACTGGGCAAAGGCGGGGCCCCCCACGCCTGAAAGTAGGGGGCCCATGGGCTGCAGCGAGGTGTCAGCCAATGAGTAGGGTCCTGATATAGCGCTTGATCTCAAAACAGACCTCGCCAAAACATCATAAAGACGTTAGAGGCCTAATCTTAGTCGTAATATGAAGCTTTTTACCTGAAATATGAAGATACATTTCTAGTTCTGAATGATTTTAAATCGTAGCCTAGTTTTGGCAGCCCAAAACACCATATTAACATTATTACTTGCTGTTGAATAAAAATGATAGGCTATATAACTATTATATATAAAGGATGCTTCATTCAGGGACCTGCATTTTTTGAATTGACGGAGCAAAATGCAGATACACAGTGTCCCAAAAATGCATGGTCCTAAAACACAGTTCTGTTGAATTAAAAATCTACAGGACCTGGAATGTTAGAAGGGCTGTTATTTTTTTTCCCTCTAGTAGCAAAAAACATTATTTTTCACCTAGCTATATTTATATTATATAAACGGACGTTTAAGATATATTTCGATGGTTCCCCACTTTATTGTTTACATAATATTAAATAGACCTATCGAAAGATTCTCAATTCAAACCTAGATGTTAGTAGGCTGTCCATAAATGTACATGTAGCCTAGACGCTCATTTATAAAGCCATGCTTATTTTATTAGGCTAGTTGTGGGGAAATGCAATTACACGTAATATTATTTTTTTTTAAAAAAACTATAGGAACAACTGTCCGGACGTATTACGATGAATGCGGCAGAAAAAATGTTCTACAGAGTGATACACCGTGTCTCTTTCTGCGCACGCACACGCGCTCACACATCAAAATGAGTTTTAATATTAGGAAAATGTATATTGTATATTGCTATAATTCTAACACCCATGCAACTACATGAAGTCTCTCTCAATTCCCACCACACACACAAAGATTTACCTTAGGGTTAGGGTTATTGTATTGGCATTTTTTATTCTTTTTGTAATATGCTATTAATGAAAGGCAAATAGTAATTAAAATGATAATTTTATTAAAATGCATTGCAAAAGCATTTGTTTCCTTTTTACAAGTCCTGTATACAGACCCATTTTAGATCACAGTGTTGAAAAAAGAGGGAATTTCTGATTTTTAAATGTGTTAAGGGATTTTACCTTTTTGAATCATTAAATGATAGAAGATGCCTGACTTATAGCTACAAAGAGCAGTCATGCATGTGCAGATACTTCAATGCGCCCATGCCGGACTTCGCCTATATTTTGAGCGATTTCAGGCGTTTCTGTTTCCTTCATTTGTTCGTTTTTGTAGATTGTAAATGGTTAGCTGGCAACGCCACTGTGGGGTAGAAAAATCTGCAGTTTTCTTCTATAGGCTCTTTCCCGCTCAAAAGTTTGATTTACAGCTCAGGTTGTAAAACGGTTTTTACGATCCGTCGGCGCTGCCCTGTCAATTAGGAGTATCACAATGAACGCCCTCCGCGGTCCGCGTGATATTGTGCCCCTCTCTTTCCTTCCCACGCTCATCTGTGCACAGGAAAGCCAGTATCGAGGTGTACGTCTGTCCTCCACTTCTGTCTGTTTAATTCATCTGTGCATAGAGGTTATTTGTGTGCTTTTTTTTTTATTTTTTTTTTTTCACACACTTCTTTTTAGCTTGACTTATTTTTCGTTCTCTTTTAAATATCGTCTGTTTAATACAGGATTGTATTTTAATAGTCGTTTATTTCTCAAATGTGTCGCGTGTGAAGCGACATGGCCAAATCAAGCTACACATCTTTTCTTCTTTTATAAAAAGTACTGTACTTATTGCCTATTTTTGTCAGATCTAGTCAGTAGCTTTAGTCAATAATTATCATTGTAGGGACTTTTGACAGGAAATTCTTTAGACACTGTGTCATCCTGTGTCGTTTTAGGCAGACGGCAACATCTTTTGAATATAAAAGAAGTATAAATCGTAAACATTTAAGACAATAAGACAATCTTGAGATGAGGTCAGATAAGTCAAAATGTGTTGTGCATTTCTGTTCTATGAGTAAATCTGAATTTATTATTCTGGTTTCTTTGTTATCGAATCAATTTAAATTTGAAAGCGAGAGGGTTCTCCTAATTTACTACCTTACTGCATTGCGGCGAGAGAGAGAGAGATAGAGAGAGAGAGAGAGAGAGAGAGAGAGAGAGAGAGAGACCATTAAATAAATTAGATTCTCTTATATCTTAACATTTTCAGAAAATATCTGAAACATCTAATTCACTATAAAAATAGTCAACTCATTAAATAGCCTACCTCATTTTATTTATATGCTTTAATATGATCGAAATAATTGATAAAATGGTCTTTAAGATAATTCCTCGTAATTTGTATCTTAACTGTATGACTTTGCTTTAAAATGGATTTTCTTATTTGCAGGGTGTTTTCAATTTTCGGGTGTTACACATTATCAACGCCTTATTTTTATTTTATTTATTTATTTAGGTTTTTGTTTTTTTTGTCTGGACCGTGGCCACGTTGTGCTCTTCAATTTTTAGGAGGTTCCATTTCTGAACGGTTTCCAGGTTGGGACTTTGTTCCCGTCGTCTATATCCCTGTAGACTCCGATGTGTGTTTCCACAGCACATTCACAGATCGGTTTTAGGGAGTATATGAACTATGCAAAAACGTCTACTTTCCATATAAAACCACACTGCATTTGCTGAATGCATAAACGACTCAGCCACTTTTTGTCTTTTTTTTTTTTATCTGTATCGTTTATTACTTTAATTAATGCACATTGTATGCATTGTATGCAAAAAAAATTTTGCCTTTCAAATATTTAGCTATTACGGTTAGGTTAAAAGACTATGTTGCGATTTTGTCTAACAGCCAATAATATCCCAAATAATTAGAATATTACCAAGTCTTTAATGTGTGTTTGTATTGAATTTAGTTTCTTCAGCTCTCCTTTCTTCCCTTCCTTCCTTTTAGAGAAGGGTAAGATATGCCCCGACCTGCTCATGCCTGGAAAAAAAAATATAGCAACACAATAAAATACATGCACTTTCTGTACTGATAAGCTGAAATGTGACTTGAATATGTGTGTCAATGTTCTAAATGTATAATGAGCTGCAATAAAAAGAAAATGTATAAATGTGTCCTTTTTGTTTCCAAATAAATACAATACAATAACATCAAGAAATTATTACAATTCTTTTTCTCTGTTCTCATATTAACAGAGATAGCTAATGGAGTATATGAACGATGCAAAAACGTCTACTTTCCATATAAAAACCACACCGTATTTGCTGAATGCAAACGACTCAGCCACTTTTGTCTTTATCTGTATCGTTTATTATCTCTTACCATCGCACATTGTATGCAAAAACAATTTTGCCTTTCAAATATTTAGCTATTACGGTTAGGTTAAGACTATGTTGCGATTTTGTCAACACCAATAGATCCCAAAATAATTAGATATTAAACACGTCCCTTTAATGTGTGTTTGTCATTGAATTTAGTTGCTTCAGCTCTCCTTTCTTTCTCCCTTCCCTTCCTTTTAGAGAAGGTGGTAATATATGCCCCGACCCGCTCACATGCCTGGAAGAAAAAAATATAGCCCCAATCAAAACAATACGTACACTTTCTGTTACTGAGAAGCTGAAAATGTGACTTTGAATATGTGTTGTCAATGTTTCTAAAATGTATATTGAGCTGCAATAAAAAGAAAATGTATAAATGTGGTCCTTTTTGTTTCCAAATAAATAACAATACAATAACACGAAGAAATTATTGCACTTTTTTTTTCTCTGTTCTCATATTAACAGAGCGAGCGAATAGCACTAATATTGGCTATCACCATCATATAGTTTAGGTTTAATGTGTCGTATTAAAAAAATAGATATATCATATATTTTAATATAGACTGTTTTTCGGACCTATGACCACAGATTAGCGTCACACAAAGGAGGTTCTGGAAAGAAATGAATGCTTTGCTGCTTGAATCGTTTGAGTGTTATTTGTCTAGTGCGTGTGCATCTCAGAGCTTGATAAGAAAGTGTTTTTGACCTTGCATGCATATCAGCCTGTTGGTGAGACTCCCCAAACAGAGTAACCTTTCGCAGCCTGACGTTGCACTTTAACAAGACTATTAATACCACCTATTTATAACATTGAGCTGTCCAATAAATGATATATCAATATCTGTGCGTATTAGGATAATAATAGCTTCTTGTTGAACAATTGAGATGCAGCTCCTGCAGTGGAAGGAAGCGATATGATTTACTGTCCGCGCCCTGTTATACTGCTGCACCCCTAATACCACACGCAGACACCTGGCTCACCTCCACTCTCCACTCATAGCCTCACCCTACACAACCCTCCTCTCCACTACACGACAGGAACTAAGTTGTTCCATTGACGTTTATAACCCCCCTCCCCACCTCCCCCCACCGGGGGGCCGCGCCGCCGGGGCGCAACAGAGGGGGCCCCGCCCGGGCGGGTCCCCCCCCCCCGTGGAAGAAGGAAGAGAAATATAGGTTCACCGAAGGAATCGCTTGCAAACAAGCGAGGATTCGCAGTGGAAATGCCGCTTGTTCATATTGCGAAGAGCGGGAAGTGGGACGAAACAATGATTGGTGGCCTGCAAAGAAAGCCCAGAGAAAAAACTCCAGGGTGACGTCTTTCTACACTGGGACAGGAGCTTTCTTTGCCCACTGGGCGTGTGAGAAATTAATGCCATTTCACAGTGGTTTCGAGGCAGTTATTGTAGCCTTAGATTAAAAAGTAGATTTCCTCTGCGCCGCCATGTCTCTGCTCGCAGAGGCTCGTCTCTCACGATTGCAGGTAACGTTAATGTTTTGGCTTGTGTTTGTAATGCAGTCGATGTCCATATGGTTGTGTGTTGTGTTCTTTAGTGTTTGTTGCTAAGATAATCTGATGCCATTTTTATGATAATCGGATGAACCGTAATTGACTCTTTGCAACACCAGCTTCATTTTCCTTTTCCTCTGCTATAGTAGTAGATAGGGGGCCACTGCTTCTGTTTAAGAGTGTTTTTTTAGATGTTATCATCATATACCGTTCTTTGTTTTCAACTGCTAACGTGCAGAGACGGAAAGATAAGAAACCCATTACATGTTTTATGATGTAATGTAAGCCCACCATAGAAGCGTAGATTCTTATATTTTTAAGGATCAGAGCGGCCTAGTTTTCCTACCAGAATGGAAAGAACAAGTTTATTTGTGAATGTTCAGTATTTGCATCATCATGCTCATCTTGCTATTGCAATGCTGCTGATCCATGGCCAAACCACTCTGTACCAACCTCGTTAAGGGTCACCTGATAAAAAAGGTAAGATGTTTATTAATAGTTATACAAGTTAGGGTATGAACTCTTTAGCAGCTTCTAAAAGGTCATCGAGTGAGAAGGAAACACATTAATGTTCTTTTTCTCTGATTTTTGGCAAGAGGGATCAAATCTTGCTGTCAGATTTCTGCGCTCCTCTCTGGCCCGTTCAAGGAAGGTGAAAAAGTAGTGCCTTAATTCACTTTGTCAAGTTACCACACTCACCAGTTTTTTCACATCTGGCAACTTGGAAACCAAATATATACTAAAATGTATTAGCTCACTTGTTTTGTAAGTGAAGTATCTTGTTTTGCAGACTTTCTTTCTGAGGATGTGTGTTGCCTGCCGGTGCTGTGTCCTGCCAGTGCCAACGCTGAGATACATGTCACCGTCAGTTGAGCAACGCAAACTCTTTACTTACCTCACTACTCACCTAATTTACAGTTTTTTTTTTATAATGCTTTATGTGTTTTCTTATCTCATGTTGTGGACGAGTGGTGGGTTAAGAGCTTTTTGGCTTTGTCAGGTTGAGATGTACTAGAGTTTTGTTTATATGTTTTGAAGTGTGTCATTTCCTCCTCTCTGTCATTAGGGAAGGTTCCTTTCATCCAGGTTTGGAAATCAAGTGTGTGTGTCATAATTGGGGCCGATTGTTCAGTTCTAACAAGGCAAAGGTTCACTTTCACTCTAAAAACAAATTCCACATGAGTCCTACAGTGTATTGACTGTTGCTTGTCCATAGGGTCATTCTCTCTGAGTGACGGACTTGCGCATGATGTCGCTAGAGGGCAGAGATGAAGGAGGCTTACATGGCTGGTCATCAACATGCCTGCCTTTCGGACCGCAGAGTCCGACCGTAGACCTGCACACGCCTCCGCATCAATCACAACCTTTCAAAAAAGTTTGTCTTTTATTGCTGCACCAAGTGTTGCTTTTAGTTGGATAAAAATACAGTAAAAAGGGTAATATTATGAAGTATGTTTTAAAGAAAACAACTTTTTTTTTCCTATTTTAATGTATTATTATTTTTTTTAATATAATTTAATTTGATATACCGAATAATTTATTCCTGTGATGGTAGAGCTGAACGTTTAGCAGCCATTATTGCTCCAGTCTTCAGTGTCACATTATCCTTCAGAGATCATTTACGAATGTGCTATTATTATATTATACTCTAATATAAACTAATATAATATAAAAATTAATATTATAATCTACAATATTCTTCATTTTGTTGGGTGTGGTAGCTGCTTCAATTTATTTTTATGTTCGGATTATGTTACTTCCATTTTTCAGGATTATTTGATGAACAGAAAGTTAAAAAAGAATAGCATTTATTTTGCTAAAATGGTAAATGGGTAAATTTTGATCAATATAATGCATCCATGCTCTATCCTAACCTTTGATCTGGTAGCCATATGCAGAAAAATCCTAGTGATACATTGTATAAAAAAGCTCAATTTTCAAGCAAATTATGTATCTTTGCTTGTGGATTTCTCCTAAAGTATGATGTATCTTTCTCTTTATCCATAAATATTTAAGAGTGATAAACTGTGCCGGACTAGTTGTAATACTTTCTTATCCTGTTCTTTGCTAGTTGCTTCTATCCATGTGTTGTGATGACTATACTGCTGTTACAGAGTCTAATGTGTCACATGTAAGGATGTTCACCACGGAAATCATAAACAACTATATATCATATTAACAAATATTTCCACATCAAGAATAAAAAGACACTAAATGTCGCATATAGATAGATGCTGTTATAAATATAGCTACTTCAGTGTTTACGCATATTTTAATGGTATGGTGTGTGTTTAGATCTCTAGGCCACCGCTACAGTCATCCTGTCTCCGAGTAATTCTGGCCCCTCAAATCATCATCTGGCGCTATCACTCTAAGCAGACCTGGGAGTAGTCGAGGAGGAAGATGAGGTATGTGCGTGATTGGATGGTCTGGGAAAGAGTCTGGAAGCAGGTGTTACATTTGTTTGTGCAGATATGTTTAACCTTCAGGTGTCAATCACGGTCCCAGGAGTCAGTATGTGTGTTTTTTTTAATCGATGTTGACGATTAGGCGTTTAGCATGTGGGCCTCGCTCTTCCGTCAGGGTGTACTGAAGATTGTGAGTCAGTGCTGTCAGGGACGGTGTCATCGCGATTGGGTAAACCATCACAGCCCGAAACCTACTGGTTTCTCCCGAGGGGCAACAGCAGTCGCTACGTGTTGTGAGCATTCAGTGAGTTTATCTGAACCCAGTCTCTGTAGACATGACAGCACCCACATTTGGTGTGATACACACTCAGTTTTTCACTGTGATACCTTGCGTCTTGAACTAAACAATACCATGGTAGGCTTTCAAGTTTGCTCACACAGGCCATAGCTGCGTAGACTAGATGCTCATAGTGTTTGGTCGCATCGCTCTTTTTTCACCGTCACTCACCACCACACACTTGACTACCAACGAGCAAAGGTGTCGGGGGTTGAGCTTGCAGAAAAGGTTCAAATACCTCGCACCCAAGCGCTGCCCGGCCGGGCGTGCGCAGCGTACGCGGGGATTGAGGTACATCCGCTTCAGTGCGTTAAGGAACCCAGGACAGCGAGGAGCCAGTCGGGGCCCTCGCGGTCATTCCAAAGGCTCACTTCCGAGAGCCCTGGCGCTCCTCACTTTGGCCACACGCAGGGCGCTCACCTCTTGCCTCTGATCTGGGGGGGAAGTGATTGTTCTGCTGCTGAAACCGTTCTTTAATGGTCCCTGGATGACGCAGGGGGGGGGGTTGGGGAAAAAGATGGCCATTTTTGTTTCCTGTCAAGGCTAAACAATCGTTATAGATCAGTAGGATGAAGACAGTGCCAGGTAAATAAAGTTTGTGAGACCGCGTGATTGTCAAATGTTCCCTCTCACTTCGCTTCTGCTGCCTGTTTAGCATTCTATGCCCATAACAGGAACCTGCCTGCGCCACCGTCAACAGTTGAAGTAGATTTTCATTGATGAAAACATTTAGTTGAGTAAGGAATCTTTTTTTTTCCCGCTGTGTGAATTGCTTTGTCCTAATGATGTGCGTACATGGAAAGTGCGCTTCCCGGCAGCACATATGAAGTATAATAAACTTCAAGTTTAGACTCAAGTTTCTGTGTTAATGAGGAATTCTGTTTCATGCAAGCAACGTGTTACTAATAGAGTAACTATGTAATGTACACATTTGGAATGTAGAGTGCAGTCGCTGATGCAGCTAAACACTTGGCATACATATGGCTTGTCTTCGGCTCTTCGCTCCAGCCAGTGGGGGCGTATTAATGCTGCATAAAATTGTCCTTACCACTCCTACACTCAATATTCCATGTGGATACATAAATTAAGTTCATTATTGTATTTAGCTTTTAATCATTTTTTTATTGGATTTAAATACATTGACCGGTACATGACAATCTTACGGTACGGCGTGGTGCAAGTGAGGGCAAAAAAATGTGTTAAACTTGCTTATTAGAACACACAAAGTATTTCATAAAACAGATTGTCTGTTGCAGATGAGCGACAGTACATGCATAAAATCTTTTTTTTTCCATCTGGAAGATGTATTTTAGACAGCCCTCCAGATATCTTACAGTTTCCAACTACATATAGCATGAATATTTCATTGTTGGCTAAATAATCTATAATATTAATTTCCAAACTTGTGTGGGAGATGAATATACATGTAGTCTACACACATATATATTTTCTATAGTTTCCTATAGAGTATACTGTATGCTGTTCAAGCTTTTGGGTCAGTAAAGAAGTTGAAATTCGATGGGATTATTCAGCAAGGATTGGGCCGATTAACCTGATCAAAAATAGTGGGTCGAAATTCTATTTCTTAACTTTCTCATTCCATCAAATATAATTCTGAGAAAAAAGTATCATTGTTTCTATCTATAAACGTATTTAAGCAACACATGTTTTTTTTTTCAGCCTTGAGAATACTACCATGTTGCTTTCCGTAATCACCAAATCATCAAATTAGATTGAATGGCGGGGAGGAGATGGGTGGGTTCTACATACACTAAAGCATCATGTGAGGCTGATTGCTGGAGGAAATGGCCTGCTCTGACAAGCATTGTTGCCATTCTAAAAAATGTTTTTTAATATATTAAAAATTAATTCAATCTTTCATATTGTTACTGTTTCAATACCTGTTTATCAAATTTAAAAAAAAGTTGAACTTTAAAAAAACCTTAACAACACCTAACTTTGACTCATCTGTGTTGTGTAGCAGAAACCATACACATTATATACGTCATATACAGTATAATGTCATATATTGCCATTGACTGGAACAGCCTCATGATTACCGACAATTTATAATACCATAGCTGTTTGATTTTATTGTCATTTAAATGTAACCATTGACAACAATTTTGGCGATTATTAATTCTTTCCCTATTCAAAGTAGACAGGTAGCTTGACCTACTGCATGACTGAAAAAAAACAGCGGCTGGGGGGTGATTCTAATGTAACTCCACTCAAGCAACCGTCCCTTGACAGAATCAATAGGAGATGAATGTGAATGCCGACACAAACATTGTGATTCCCAAGACCACAACATCTCAAAACGAAAGTCCCTGCTGTGGGTAAAGTTACAAAAAAAACACCACAGACGAGCTTTGCTGTTGTACTTCAGGTTTGTTTATAAAGCAAAACGGTAAATCCCTTGTTGGCGTAATTATGTCTTGTTGGCTGTGCCACGGTGGCAAGCATCGGTAAACCGTGCCCGTCCACGTTGCGTGCTTCTGGTATCGTTGCGACTCCTAGCGTAGGGTTGTAGGAGTTTCTCCGTGTTCATCGCTTCTCAGGCCGTTACCTGACACACCTTCATTGTATAAGTTTCCATCTGAGCTTCTCTTTCTTCTCTTGTAAGTCTTCTAGCGCTTTCCTCTCAGTTTTCTTTTTCCCATTCCTGATTTGCTCCATTCTCTCTCTTCCAGCCCCCCTCATTCTCGGCTGTCGAGATTTTTGAGACAATGAAATTATCCAGCTTTTTCGTTTGCGACAGTCTCTGGGCCTGCCATCTTGTTTTTACTCACTCTTCGCATGTCTCCTGATGAGGTATGTTGAGGCGTTGGCTGAGTTTTGTAAGAGTTGATGGCTTCATTACACTGGCTTCCACACATGCAGAAAAAGTTGTTGTTTGACGATTGGGTCTAAATGCCCACTTCTAAGCGGCTAACCTCATGGCTTGCCCCCCACGCCGTTCATCACAGACAATACGCGCCGGACACACTGCCGATTCTACTTGTGTTAGAGGCATGTTCTCTGATCGTGAAATTGTAGGCGATGACTTATTTTGCGTTCATGGTGTTGTTGTCAAGTCGTACGTACAGTTTCGATACAGCGGTTGCCTTCTCACATCCCCCCAGCTCAGACGTGTAGAGGATTATAGGCAGCCAGATCGAGTGTAATCTGAGTGATGCTCTCCAGGATCAGGTCCTTGTTGATGGCTTATACTTAAGGTTGTCAGCAGCATAGAGGGGACGTCTCTAAATACCACAGAGCCAACAGAAGCAGAGCATCAAACCCCAGCAGATGTGGCGCTCACTCAAATTTTAAATGCGTGTGTGAAGTGTCCCTTCAAGGTGAATGATTTTAATTGTTCAGGTTTACTGGTTATGATGGTGTATGGGCAAAAACTTCACTGTGTGGTTGAATCGCTGGAGTTCTTGTTGCATTTAGGTACAATCACTTGATTCTCAGTGGGTACTTGCAGCTGTAAATTGTGTTTGAAAGGTGAAGGTGTACGGATTTCCTGGATCTGAGAATTGTCTTTATACATGTTTCCAGGATCTCTAATGGGATCAGAGGGCATGCCTGACAAAGGCTGAGCAAACCTCAAAAGCGTCTTGATATTGTCTGTGTGACGCCACATAATGCATCTGATTGCGTTTTCCTTCTGTGGCTCGGGAAGGTTCTGGTGGCATATTTTCGGTGATGATCCTCTAGGTTCCTGCTTGAGCCATCAGACTCCAGTACATCCAACATAATACTAAACCAAGAAGCAAAACAGTATCTGTTGAATTCTATTAGACATTTTAAAATTTATTTGTGTGAGAAAATAAATTTGATAATTTTATTCTGCAGTTTACAAAGAGGTATGATATTATTTGGCCACACCTCACCTTATTTCGTTATAAACTTTTTGGATGGAGTCACCAATTTTGTACTTGTAGATTAAAATATAACATTTATTATTGATGGGATTGCGTATTATTTATATGCCACTGAGATTTTAGTTGGAAATGTGTTATGTGTACCTGGTCATATAAAATATTTACACTACTGTTTAAGGTTGGAATAAGGCAAGTCTCTTAGAAAATATTCATGTTTATTCAATTATGCTAGGATGCATTAAACTGATCAAAGGTTACAATGAAAGACATTTGTGACAAAGATTTCTACTTCAAATAAATGCTGAAATAGACTTTTATTAATCAAGAATCTGAAAATATACTGTTATTATTACAGTTAACACAAAAATAGTTAACAGCACCTTAATATTTAAGCACTGCATAATAAGAAAGGATGCTTTTGAGCAGGCGCAAAATAGGCATAGTAGAATGATTCTGAAGGATTCTATGTGACATTAAAAACGGGAGTAAAGTAATGATATGATGCTGAAAATGCAGCACTGCCATACTCAGGAAAAATAAATCTATGGTTTATATAAAATCTAAAATTGAAAAACAGCATATAATGATATTGCACCACAATTACTGTTGTATATGTAGTTTTGAGTAAAATAATGGAAATATAGCCTGCTCCCAAAGCTTGGTTTAGAGTGCATTGAAAAAGATTACATTGAATGTAAACACCAAATTGTGGTGTCTAAAAGTTCATTGGACCATTTTATCAAGTGGGGGAGGAGGGGGAAGCGAAGGGGAGAACAGTATTATTAAAACGGAGAAAACAGTAGATAAAGGGTGCTGGTAAGTGATATTTTGCATGTACGTTTTTTTGTCCTGGGACCTACGACAGATCTGGCCAATTGGAATTGAATAAGAACCACTGCCCCCTCTCAAAACTAACATTCATGCCTCTCAGTGAGGGGGCGGTGTTCTCCACTTGTCTATGTTATGAAACAGGGACAGAAGTGGTCAAACACAGGACAGTGGTCACACAAGCACACTAGATGCAGGTCCAATCTGAAGCCATGAAACCCTATTTGCTGGTGCAGAGGATCTACTACAGTCTACTTACTCAACAACCATGCTAGATTGGGGAGGGGGACATGAGTGGGACGGTGTGGATTTGTGGGGATTACATTTGAAGGACCAAGGCCAATGCTCCGAGGGAACATTGCTGATATGTAGAATGCCATTTCTTTTTAATGATATAGTAGGGGACATTCCCTTCATGCGTATTTCTATTGATTATTATAAATCTAAACATTAACTTCATAATATCTCAAATTAAGGCACACACATCAGCTGATTTACTATGTGCTACTTAAATGTTTTTAATTAATTAATGATTAGATACTTGGTAATAATCCATTATCTGGTATTAATTGCTTACCTTAAAATCTACCTAACAGACTGTAAGTTAAAGGGGGAGATACTCCCATCCCAAATGAAAAAAATTTTTGTCATTATTCACTTAACCACATGTCATTCCAAACCCATCAAAAGCTTTCATTCGTCTTCACTTCGGAGAAACACCAATTTAAGGTATGTTTGGATGGAAAACCGGTTAGTAGGCCTTGTAAAATCTGAGCAGGGCCCAGGGTGACACAGAAGAGTGTACGCTGCCTGTGTTTTAACTGCTCCGAATGTGCCAAAAGGGCTCTATGATGATTTGGCTGAGAGGACCGAGCAAAGAGGAGGAGGAATAAAACACTTGTTAAATAAAACTCTTATCTTTTGTTATTTTGTTTCTTCGTGTACAACAAGTTTATTGTAGTCACTTCATAACTGTACGGGGTTGAATCACTGATGGCGAGATGGGCCTATCTGGACGATGCGTTTCATACTTTCCTGGACCTTGACACTGTTATTTATTTGCCAGAGTCTATGGGCCGTTCTAAGATAACGGTTTTTTTTTTTTGATCCACAATATCTTAAATGTGGGTTCTGAAACAGAAACAAAAGCTTTTACGGGTAGGAAAAAACGAACGGGACATGGGGGGGGGTAAGTGTATTAATGACAAAATTGTCAGGATTTGGACAGCAGCTAGATACTATTATGGAAATTGTTGTTTGTGCAAATATTGAATGACACTCCACTTCCACGCTAAAGGACAAAAGGCCTATTTTTTTCGTTAATATAAAGCACATTTTAAATTAAACAAGTTGCATCATCCTGTAGTTACACTTTAGACCTTAATACATTAGTAACTATAATGTAAATATAGATCTTAATCTGCGTATGCTAGCTACCAGAAATAACAGGTAGGCGGCATCTGTGAATTTCGTTAACTTTTAATATTTTACACACCTTAATCGATACAAAACTCACTAATATTTTCCTAAAGGCAACTTATTAAGAAAGAATGTGCTGACTTGTTTGTGTTTGAAAAAATTCAGTGGCTTCATAATTACCATAGAGCCTCTTACAGTTTACAGTTGCCCCAAATTTAATGTAAACTTTACTCCTGTAACTTGCAAGAAAGCCCAATTTATTCCAAAATGAAAATGCCAACCATGCAACCAGTTCAGGGCATGTCTGTTGGTACATCTTTCGGCACTGTTGTAAATACCTGTAAAGTTATGGCCAGTGACCGCAGTTTTCGCGAAAAGCGCTCTTGGAGAAGGAGGAGAAGGAGGCTTCTGAGACTTCTGTAGAGCATAGCAGTGCAGACAGCAGAGGATTATGGGGTAAAAGGGGGACCGCTCTGAGGAAACTCTGTAGAATGCAATGTCTCTGAGGAACGGGCACCGCCTCTAAAACATGGTGGAAATAGTTCTGTAAGCAAGAAATGAACAATAGAGAGTGGGGGGGGGTGCACACAGGTGTTATTTGAGAGGCTTTTATAATTAAACACTGTGTTAGTAGGGATGCACACTTGTTTATTGTTTACATGTGTAGTTAATAAACATGGTTCACCTGGGAGTTCAATCAGATGAAGGACTAGGCAAAAACTCATCCCAGTTTCCTGGTATAGGTTCTGTAATCTTGCATTATCCTTTTCACGCTCTCGCTTCTCTTCTTTAACTCTCTTTCTCTCTTGCTCTTCGTGATTCTCCTCTCCTCTTGCCGACACGACATCCATCACAGATTCTCTCGCTTCACCCCAAATAGACACAGAATGCCTCCATAAAATATCACTCAAATCTAAAACAGGAACGACAGCGTGTAAAACAAACACAATTGACCATGTGTTGTCATGTGGCTGTGGCACAATGGTATTACAATTGTTGCATAAACTTTCAGTGGAACTCTTAAAATATCAGTTCATGTTTTGTGTGTGCGATTTGGTGCATTCACATTCATTTTGGTTGGCAGGTGCCTTCTTACCAAAACACACCTGTAAACTTTCAGGGGGGGGTAGCATGGCATAACAATAAACAAATATCAGGTGCGGATCAGTGTCTTTTAGGAATAACCGTTAAAAACATGCTGTAATTTCACATGATTCACAAAACGAATTAAACTGAAACAACATACGACACAACTTATAAGCAAAACTTCCGAAAAAAAAAAAAATTCTTCTAACTTATCCAGGAAATTACGAATGACTGGGTTTTATAGGCGGTATACAATACGAATGACTGGTAGACTGGGTTTATAGGTTAAAGGTTATAGGGGCCTTTGAATATCGTTTGTGGACAATGTGGGGACTTGGAGGGACAAAAAGTTTGCGAAGCATTGAAGAATCACTTGTAATTACTGCTTTTGATATGATAAAAAAGGCTTTGAATGCATTGAGGGCCCTGATTGGTTGTTCAGAGGTTGTGCTTGCCACTGATGGAGCCCTGATTTACGGACAATAGACCAAGAAAGTGCAGTTTGTTTCTACCTTAAAGTAAAATGCCAGTAGTGACAGCTACGTTGCACACTATAGACGTGTGGAACTGAAAAACAGAAACATTTCAGTTAAGATAGTTCAGGGTAAGTTCCATTCAGTTCAGATTAGCTCAGTTTCACATCAGACAAGTCCATTTCAGTGCAGATCAGATCAGTTAAGACAAGGGGGACAAGTTTGGCTTGTGGGAATGAATCCAGTTATGGCTAGGGTGATGTGGCTCAAAAAAAAAAAAAAAAAACCCGAGAAGGAGCCCGATGCGCACAGGTGGCAGAATGCCAAAGTGCGTACTTAGGGGAGTTAAAGCAGAACAACGCTATTGAGATGAATGGGATTGCTAAACAGATAGCTTTCTTCAGGTACAACACCACCTTTGCGTTCAGTTCAGATCAATTCATTGCAGGTTAATTTAGTTTTATGCCACTGTTTTATTATACCATATTACAAAAATTAAGTGTAAATGATATACGTAATGTTGCTTTATTATGAAAATAATATTTCGGAAATGTATTTTTATTGATATATTTAATAACATCCTATATCAAAAATACATGACACAAAATTGCTATTTCAGGTGGCCAAGATAGTAGCCTAGGTGGTTAGGCTAAATACATGTTTGTGCAATAGCATACTGGATATCAAAACTAGATTTATGATGATTTACTAATGTTGAATTTTTTGTCGATCGGGTGTATATTCCTTGATTTTCTATATAAAGTATATATGTTCACATGATGTTATAGACAATGTGAACGTTTTAATGCTTTGTAAAAAAATGAAAATGTATTTCAAAAAATATACAGAAAAGGACCTTTGTCTCTCTCTATCTCTCTCTCTCTTAATATAGATATATGTGGTGTGTGTGGTGTGTGTGTGTGTGTGGTGTGTGTTGAAAATATATTGTAGCCAATAAAAACCCACAATATATTTTTTAAATTGATTTTAGCAAGATATATTTTTTGCCTATTTTGAAATGTATTTTAAAAAAATCAAATATGTAGATTTTTTGGTGGGGTGGTTCAAAATATATTTTGTGGGCAACCAAAATGTTAAAGTAGCAAAAAAAAAAAAACATACTGCATTTTTTTTTGTTATGTGTATGGTCTTTCTCAGAGAAATCACACACTAGGCCAAGAAAAGGAGGCCGCTTGTCCTTTCCTGTGAGTTAACAAGCCTAATTTGTAACCTATTATTTACTATCATCTTTAATTCATATCAGTGATAGCTATTGCCACTTGTGTTTACAAGGTGAGATATTGAGCTGTGCTCATTGTGATTAAAACTATTTTCAAGCATTATTTACCATTTTTCAACCTCCTATCCGCGTATGTCCCTCCTAGCTTTGCTGTTTTCGTTGTAAAAAACAGTGTGTGGGTACACCGGAAGGCCATGACACCACGGTCGGTCTGAGTGGAGCGCAATTTATATGCTGGTACCCCAAACAAAAACTTCTAAGTGGTGGTCACAGCATTGGTAATGGGAGTCAGTCATAAAAGACCTTGGAAACTGTTGACATCTTACTGAAAGTCACGCAAAGTTACAAAAAATGTCTCCCAGCTTACGTAGGAGGTTATGAATTTAGTTTCAACTGAGCAACCACGTGAAACAATTCATCAGGGCTAATGCAAAAAAAAAAAAAAAAAAAAAAAATAGAAAAATAAACCTAGAACAAGAACAACTGGAGAGAAAGAAGGTATAATAAAGGTAAGCTGGATGTGAAAGGTGAATCACACACGCTCCAGCTGGTGTGTTTTTGTCGTGATAACACTGTGTTAAAAGTGTAGAAAGGCTAATAGATCTTTTGTGTGCATTAAAAAGGCAAACTGAATTTATGGATCAAACTTCTCTTCTTGGGGTAACTGGATACCCACCCCTGAAACATTAGGGCAGTCTTGGGTGTGTTCTGGATCAGGTGGCACCAAAGGGCAGTGCAGGTATGTAACCAAACCAAGTTCTTGGAATTCAGATGAGAATAATTTATGTGGGTGGCACTTCCCCTAGTCTTAACAGAGGAACTCGGGCCCAAAGTCCTTTACACTCCCAACTTAGAGACCAATATTTACATCCAAAAAAGGAGTCTTTTTGGGCAGTTACAAAAATCCGCTTTACATTTGTAATTCAAATGTGTTGGAGTCAGTTAAGATTTTTCCAAGTTTTTAACTGACGGCTCTTCTGCCTATCTGTGCTGTATTTATTTGATTGCAAAAATAAAGAAAAAACATTAATATTGTGGAAATATTCTTGAAATTTATAATCTTGGTTTCCTATTTTAATATACGTTCAAAAAATAATTTATTTCTGTGATGGCCAGTGCATGAATTTTTATCACGCCAGTACTCAGTCTTCAGGGTCACATGATCCGTACAGAACAAATCATGTCTAACATGCTATGATTTATTATTAGTGTTGCACACTCCTGCTGTGCTGATTAATATTGTTTTGGAACCTGACGATACTTTTTTCTTCGATTCTTTGATGAAAAAAAAAAAAAACGTTAACAAGAACACCGTTTATTCAAAATAAAAATATTTTTGCAAATCAATTATAAAAGTCATAACTTTTTATTCATTTAACAAATCCTTGCGGAATACAAAAATAAATTAATTTAATAATTCACGCTTGTTTGAATAGGTGTTACAGGTATATTGTAACAACAAAAATTCCAAATTTTTAATAAACAATGTTACTTTTACCTTTTTATTTCTCAAAAACTCCTGAAAAAAAGTATCACGGTCTCAAAAAAATATCAAGCAGGCCGCACAACTGTTTCCAACACTGATATAAAATTCAGCAGATTAGAATGAGTTTCTAGGATCACTGTGACACGGACAGGCTGGGATAATGATGCGCTAATTCAGCTTGGCTGCACAGGAATATAATTATATGGTTAAAGTAATATTACCATAGAAAACTAATAAATAATATTTAACAAAATTTGTTTTTTCTGTACTTTTTGATTAACATAGATACAGCGTTTTGATGAGCTTTAGAAACTTTTTTTACAAAACAAAAACATTAAAAAAAAACCGTAACTGATCCCAAACTTTTGAAAACTGCAGTGTATATACACACACTACTTCATAGATGTGGACAGTAAAGGTAACTAAAAAAGAAAGAAAAAAAAATTCAAACTGTATGTATAAAAATTTCACAAAACAATAATGTTTGATAAATTTCTTTTATTTCTTTTGAACACTTTCGCAGCGCTTTAGTAAGTTTATAATTCCTAATAGGCCTAGTCCTGTCCCTTTTTATTTGAATTTTATTTTTTACCGTATATATTTCGCAGGTACTTTTAAGAGATCATCTCAGCTATTCTACAAATAAGGCTGCTGCTATACACAAAAACAGTATTGCCCAACTTCAAACATGGGACCTGAAAAAAACCAAACGAGCCCTTTTCCATCAGTTACCCAACTTTCATGGATGTTATATATGGATTTACATGAACACAGTTCATGTTGTAAAGTTTGACAAAAGATATTTGGTTTCTAAAGTACTGTGTTTTAAACTTACCTCGTGTTGAAACTGAGCTGAAGGGTCGTTCCATGTCTTTCAGTTGATGTTGAAGGACTTGTTCTGATGGTGGTCTAATACACGCGTCAGCAAAGCATATTTCTGAATCAAATCTGACGACACGCGTGTGTAAACAACCAGGAAACCAAAAATACAGACGGCGGCTCGCTCCACTATCTCCATCAGCCAATCAAACAGCAGAACACAAATATAACCATTGACCCGCCCACTAAAAGCATCGACCAATAAACAGCTTTCAACTCACAACTGGGCATGCCTTTCATCACTTTTACAACATGCCTTTACAACCTTCTTATCTCGAGTCTTCACAGTCACAAACGAAAAAGCTTAATACGTAAAATAAAGGCATAATAACTGCTACTTGCTCTGGTTTTCTTTTCAGAGTCTACAACTAGGCTACATAAAATATAAATTTAGATACAAGTTTAATGGCCAAGTAAAATTTTTAATGAGGATTTTGTTTTGATAAAATTTTTCCCAACATTAAACATGCACACAATGTAAAAAATTAAAATGTTCATAATGTAGCCTCTTTAAACAGATTCAGATGAATCATGCATTGTCCGTCTATCAAGAATGTCTTCCCCCTCAGTTTTCAACACGCCACGAAATGTGAACAGGTTAGCTGGTGATTGGCGCCATTTGCCACTCTACCTACTGTATGCCAAGGGTACGAGCTCAGAGAAGATCTCCGACGAGCGCGTTCATGAGCACTCGACACGTTCACGTTTGGCAGCTCCACGTCGACATTCCTTTAGCGACGGAGAGAGAGAGAGAGAGAAAGAGAGAGAGAGAGGGGGGGTCCAGCAATGCATTCGGTCTGCTTCAGCCAGGAGAGCCACCGGTCAGCCGTGAGGAAGCAGACACTTTACAGTCCAGAATTAAAACTTCATTAGTGGCTTTGGCCTCTACCTTTATGTTTTTGGAGGTGATGCATTAAACTCAGAAAAGACTTTTTGTGCGCATGAAATTATACTGCTTTAGGCAGTTCTTAAAGTGATGCCAAGCTTAAACTATTTAACAGGTAGTAATTTGAGAAGTTCGGGATACAAAACCTGAGCAGAGAAACCTGTGCAAAAACATGGATGACTGTTGTGTTAAACAACTGCTCTCAGCTCTTTACAAATTCACATGTAGGCCAGTATGTAGTCTACATTGTTGATTCTTAAACATGCTTCTGAAAAATGAAATTGGTTGTATTTAAATGTTATACGCCTACATTAGGAGGAAAAAAGTATGTGTATGTTTTCATATTTATATATATATATATATATATATATATATATATATATAATCGATATATGTAGATAATATATATATATATATATATATATATAAACTCTTGGATTAATTTTTTTTTTCTTGTTTCAACATGCCAAAATAAACATTTGTGGTTGTATAAAATAAGACCTCCATTACTGTGTCAAATTAGGATTCTCCTAAATATTGTTGCATCAGTTTGAAGTTGTTAATGCATGGAGACACGTCAGCTCATTCTAGAGAGTGGACATAAATTCTAACATGTGTTTTACTTCCCAGGAACCTCAGGAGCTGATTGGTCCTCAGTGGGTAACCTTCTCAAGGCAACTGCCAGCGAACTGGAAGCCCAAATGGTTGCAGTAAATGTTTGATACATTTTAAAGACAAATCTTGAATTCAAAAAGACTTATAGGCTTCATCTTCCAAAGTTGCATACCCACACAAGTTAGTATGCACATATGGACACACTTATATAGAGAAACACACACATTCAACCATGGCTCCTCGGGGAAAGTTCTGTGGTCCACTCTGGCTGTGTGAGTGTGTGGTCAGTGCATTACAGAACTTTGCTTTAGAAGCTCCACCCATCAAATCTCTATTGATCCCCGAGAAAATAAAGGCTTGGTTTTATGAGTTTCATGACTGGTTAAAGTGTATACTATAACATAGATTTAAAATGTTTTTGTATTTTTTAAAACATAATTTTGCATAGTTTTTTTTTTAACATAATTTTCAGAATTATTGATAAGTAGAAATAATATAAAAAAAAAATTAAACAGAATAAAGATCAGTTGTTTTATTGTTTAAGGAGTATTATGTGAAGAGTCATATCATAAAAAAAGACATGCAGTCAACAATGAATGATATGTATTTAATATGATATCATCATAATTCAAATTACGGCCATGGTTAACAGCTTGCAGATTTTGGACAACAAAAGTGTGAAAGTATACAATTTTGTTTTCTTGGCTTGTAATATTCTGTTGGAACTCAAAATGGTTTATATTACTAAGTGTTGCTGGAACTAAAATAGTTTATGTAAATTTGTATTTTGCAAAAGCCAGGCAGTCAGTCTCACAAGTACTATACTGTCATTTGGTGAATTCATGGCACATAATGTATTTAAAGAGGCTAACTTCTCACAGTTTTTAAGTGTATTGCATCAGAGAGACTAATCTACTGACTATTCTGAATGTTATCCTTGAAGCCCATAAGCGAAATCAAGTGTTGCAGTTGTTAAGTTGTTAAAAAGTTAAAATATTTAATGTAGTGTCTTGATTTAACAAAGAATAATAAACATCTTTATTAGCCAATGTGCATGCGAGGTTTGTAACTGTAACTCTTTTCCCCCTGCATTTTTATGGCGGTTAACATTTACATTTTTACACAAGAAAGAAAGAAAATGAAATATAGCTGACTGCTGCTCTCTCTAGTGGAGTTCTCTGATCCCTTCCAGCTCAAGTCTTATTCATATGCCTATCTCAGTTCCTGTATCAGAGACAATTCAGCTTAAGAATGTTGATGTAAATGACAATAAAGAGATAAAACAAGTTTGCTTTATATGTCTATTACAATATTACACACACATTCACTAGACCCCCCTTCCCCAAATCTTGCCCTGGAGGTCCAATGCGCTGCAGAGTTTAGCTCCAACCCTGATCAAAGTCACCTGCCTGTGATTTTCTAATGATCCCAAAGACATTGATTGGTATTGATAATAAATATATTCATATGCTGCAGAGTTTAATATTAAAATGTCACAGCATCGAAATTACATCTACGAGATAAACAAAAATGTTAATATTTCACTGGCATATTGTAAAGCCATGGATTACCAAATGTTTATTTAAACAACATAATACAGAATATAGACATATTTTAGACATTATGTCTTACGTGTTTCAACAAACATGCATGTTAATTGTGCAACCTTTATGTTCTATTTAAAAAAAAGTGTTACAAAATATCGCTGCGTAACTTTCGGTGTCCTGTAGGTGGCGGCATTTTCACTTGAAATGACACTGCTAATGACATTGAAACCGTGGCCAGTTTTAATGACTCAGGGTAGATGTCTATCTACGTATAATGTTCAAGTTCAAACAAAGCTGAGGCTGATAAGGTCTGTTTGGCCAGAGTCGCTACGCAATTACTTTATGAGAACTTCCAAACTTTACCGATAACGCGTCTTTCCTGGTTACTGTTGTCTGAGATTTACTCATGAAGCTATACCCTGTTGACCTTTGTACCCAGGTCACATATGACAATTAACCAACCAGTACAAGCTAAAAATGAAATCAAGTGTCCGTGCTTATCTCCATAAATGATGGTTACTTCTTTACTGTTAGTTATTCTATATCTAATCTACAATTAGGATGTAATGAATCTGAAAACTAGAGCACAAAAAGCAAACTGACTGCACTTTAGTGGTATTAAATTTGCAGTAATATCATTTTGTGCAATAATAACAATGTTATAATAACATTATAATTAATCACTTATGGCAGTGCAAATGTACATTGACATCTGATTCCTCCTAAAGGTTCTGCTTTGTACATTGAGAACTGAAACTCAAAAGGTAAAACTGAAGATATTGAGAGCGATCACTAAAGTGCACAAAAAACAGAAACATCAGCAGGTAAAGCATTAGAACATGAATAGACATGACAAAAATGCACCCTTTTCACCGTTTTATTTGACAGATCAAATCCATCTGATACAGTTTCCAGTTAAATAAGCATGCTGCTTGTTCAGTCTTTCATTGTAATCCAAATACTTTAAGGGTTCAGTACAATTTAATAATTTAATGTACAACAGCACCTGTGGAACCAGGGGACACAGATTTCATTCCCTCAGTGGATAAACTGGGGATCTGCAGTAACTCGACTCATTTTTACATTACTTGGACAAACAAAGAAGTGTAAATTTTCCCTGCTAAAATAGACTGGCATTAGAAGCATGCCACGTGTTATAATGAATAATCCTGGCCACTGGATCTGTCACATCATTTGAATAGATATCACTGAAGATATTCAAAGCCAAACTACAAACAATTAATTTAAATATCGCTGTCTCCTCACTCTCCAACTGTATTATGATGTGGATGCCTTTAAGTATGCAATAAGGTCTGCCCTCTCGCCCTTCTTCTTGATCCCAGCAAAGATCATCTTTGTGCCTGGAATGTACTTCTTGGGATTCTCCAAATATTCCATCAAGGTGTCTTCACTCCAGACAATGCCTGTAAAAAGAAAAATTTGTTAAATATTGTTATTACATCATATTGTGAACAGAAAACAAACTGTAACATCATCTGTAAACCTTACCTTTGCTCTTATTGGCATCTGTGTAGGAAAATCCCTGTGCCTGCCCGGTCTTGCGTCCAAAAAGACCCCAAAGATTTGGCCCCACTTTGTGCTTGCCTCCGTTTTCAACTGTGTGGCACTGGGCGCACTTCTGGACGAAAACCTTCTTTCCCTTTTCAACGTCACCCATATTAACCTAGAAGTAAAAGAGAGGTGAAAACACCGCCGAAAGGCATTTGAAGGGTGAGTGCTTTAAAAGCACAGCGGACAGATCATTAGAAGGTCATTCAAGGATGGAGCATCTACATGCTTAACCCATAAACTTCAAGACATAAATCGACCCAATCAAGGTCTAAGATAGCTTGTAAGGTCAGTTCACCTCCAATAGAGAAGTAAAGAATCGTTTCTTGGTCTCTAGGTAGGTGGATTATGTTTCCTATGACATCCAATCACTGCAAACTCGCATCTGTAAACATCTCGGTATTAAGATGTTCATCCGAGGATAACCTTAAATCGCCTTCATTATAAAAGAAAGCCTTAATCACTTCAGTAAACGTATTAGCCATCCAACCTGTGAGAACTAGCTTACCATTAATGAGAAGCGGAGCGGAGTTCATGTGACAAAATCCCAATTAACTTATCAAAAGACTCTCAGATAAGTTATACATTTCCGAAGAACACAGCAGAAGTCGTAAACCGGTGTCGGATCCACGTTGCGGAAGCTAACAGCTAGCCACATCTGGCTAGCTCACCCATAAACCCACATTTTCCCATTAATTAGTGAATGTTTATTACGGCTTAATTACCAAAAACGAGCCTTCCCGTTTTTAGAATGACAAAAATACAGAGATTGTTATTAAACCCTATATATTCCTTCTTTGACATACAATGTTCCTGAAGAGTACGGTGGTAAGCTTACGCAACCTTACACCACCCTTCCTCAGAACCGCTTCAAAATCCTCCATTTCGTTTAAATGTCCCATCTGCAATCATCAACGCGGCGGACACGATCGGTTTAATGCGGCTGATAATATTACCTCTCAGGCTGTGTTAGGTATCCTTTCGTTGCGGGATGCGGTACACTGTTCGTGCCGGTCGACGGACCGATTCTGTATCAGGGCGAAAAAGAAAGGTCACTTCATTTTAGAGGCGCGAGAGGGCTCCGGTATTTGACGTCACAATCATGCGCTGCGTGAGCCGTCACGTGTCTCTTCCCGACGAATCTGTAAGTGACGCGCAGCTGTTCTCCTGAAGATCCATCTAGGGGCCCTGTCCAAATGGCACCCTAAATATGGATTTCTTCTTCTTCTTTCTTTTGTTGAATGGCCGTTCAGTCTTTAGGAGTATTTATGAGTTGTGACAGTCAGTGCCTTTAAAGAGATATATAAATTAAAGGGATGGAGGAAAACATCACCTAAATTGAAACTGAAATAAAGCTCACCTAAATTGAAATTGAAAACATTCTCGTCAAACTTACATTGGTGCGTCCCAGTTATGCACTATTCTATTACGTTTTCAGTATAAATAGTGCGAGTAGTGCATTCACACTGTCATTTCTAGCGAGAGAAATTAATATTGCAGTAATGAAATATTAACTTAGTTATCACAAAAGCTCTCTATATGTTGTTGTAGATCATTAAACCGTTACTTGGCCTCAGAAGCTTGTCCGAAATCAGCTTCATGAGGTGCCTTCTGCAAAAACGCCCTTATATAATCCATGCACTACATGGTTGAGTACATAGTGTATGAGTGTATAGTGCGCCATTAAATAACTATTATTATTATTATAACTATTATTTCCTAGTTATTCACAGAAAATATTTTATTTTATACTGAACGGTATTTTATATTGAATTTTTAAATGTCCAATATGATTCTGTATAATGATTCATTAATTAATGAGAAACAATTAAATTCGTTAAAAGGTGCGGTTACCCTGCTAACAAGATTAATGAGTGTTTTTTATATCAGCATACAGCAGGGCTCTCAAGTCTCAAACATTCACCGTGAGACACACGCATTTCAACCCGCTCTCACGACACACCTTGTATTCCTCACGCTGAGAAATAATGGATAACTTGTCCTGCTATAATTAACGGACAAATACGGGGGGAAGCTCTCTGCCGAGTTCATCGTTCTCTCCAGTTATACAGAGTTAAATGACAACTACCAGCCAATCAGAAATTAGAATGTTGTTTCTGCGAAAATTACGTGATCCCGCTGCAAGCGCGTTCGTTACTAAGCAACAATAGCGAGATCCGATGAAGGCTGCAGGTAACCGTTTTTTTTTTTTTCTATAGCATTTTGATTTTACGACTCCTAGACGGAATCATTTGCCTGGGATCAAAGGTAGTGTGAGCTGATGTTGTGGAATATAGCCAAAGACTATAGAATAAAAGGACTCTGATATAGCCAAATTCGTGCTAAATTATTTTTGATGCAGTCAAAAAGCTCTCCAGCTGCTTTGCATCAGAATAATTTACTTAGCTTTGGCTACCAGAAACTAAAGAAAGTACTAGCGATGTTATAATATAACAATGAGTAAATCTGATAAAAGACAGACAAATTAATACAAATAAAATAAATTGTTTTGTATATTTCAAAAATACAAATGTCTCAAAAATAAAAAGAAATTTGGCTTCAAACGAGCCAACTGAACATCAATGTGCATACTGAACACATACAGTAGGATTGCAAAACTTGCCCTGAGCATGTATGTCAAGCTGTGTGTGTGTGTGTGAGAAAGAGAGTGAGGTTGGATTTTTGAACTTGTGATTTTCATGATTTTTGTGTGTGTGTGTGTGTGTGTGTGTGTTGTAACCGTTGTAACTAAGTGTTTGTTGTACATTTTGATGCCTGGATGACGGGGTAGGGGGCTCCCACTTAAAGCACTCTCCATGGGTTTGAACAAAACAAAACTAGGAACAGTTTGGCTATGGACAGGACACTATCATCTAGTATTATGGTGATAGTGTATGGCCTTAAGTCACAGTGCTTTAAGTGGGAGCCCCCCTACCCCTGCCATCCAGGCATCAAAATGTACAACAAACACTTAAAGGGGTCATATGATGCAATTTAAATATTTCCTTTCTCTTTGGAGTGGTACAATCTCTTGGTGCATAAAGAAGATGTGTAAAGTTGCAAAGACTAAAGTCTCAAATCCAAAGAGATATTCTTTATAAAAGTTAAGACTTGTCCACGTCCTCCTAAAACGCCTCGTTTAAACACGCCCCGACGTCTACGTCACTGTGTGGGAAGATTTGCATAACACCGCTCAAATGTTATTTTAATGAAGAGAGGCGTAACTTTTATTCTCGCTGTAGTATTGTTGTTGCTACGCTGCCATGTTGTGGAGATGCTGTGTGTTTCATTGTGAAAGCAAAACTACTTTGTTTGGCCTTCAAACAGAGGACGATATCCGCTTCGTCATGCCTACAGCTGAACCATGCGGGTCGCTGAGGAAATACATCAACTTCGAGCTGTGGATCGCCGGATCAGCTTTCACCGTGGATGAAGCAGAGTCCAGCCCGGAGTCGTCACATGTGTCCTTCTTAGAATCCACTGTTCTCCACCCACCGGCTGTTCCTCACTCAAGCCCACAGTGTGTGACGATGTGTGATGCATTTTATGGAGGACTGTTTCCTGGACCTACAGACTAGCCTACAATGGGTCTGTGATCAAAGGCTGTTTCTATAAAGTGAGGCAGTTCCAACTTTGCAAGGACAGTCTGGTGCTTCTGACTTACAGCCTGTAATATGTTTTATATTTAAAGATTTGCCATTGATGATTCAAACACGAGTTATAAGCAGTTTAGAGTAGCGCTTGTTGTTTGACGTTTCTCGATCACATCAATGCAGACATGGTTTTTATGTTTACACAGCACGATACACAACGCAACGTGTAAACACACCATATAAGTCATTATAATCAGTAATTATGTCCTCACTGGATGCAACAAATGCCTCGTTTGTATGGGTGTTTATTGGTTTTGTCTGGTTGTGCCGGGAGACGCCACCACAGTATGTTAAGGTACATAACATTTCCGTCACACGCTTGAGGTATTCAGCCAATCACAAAGCACTGGATAGCTGGGCCAATCAGCCATACACCTTTTCAGAACGATGAGCTTTTTAAAAATCGATGCGTTTCAGAAAGTTGGTGCATAGAGGAGTAACAATAATGTACAGTATGTGGAAAATCATGTGCTTTTTTGAACCTTAAACCACAACAAATTGCATTACACCAAATACGCAACATAATGTTATTTTTAGCAATGCCATATGACCCCTTTAAAACAGAAAAAAAAACATTCAAAAGCTGAAATGTGCTCTCTTTCTCTCTCTCTATCTCTCTCTCGCTCTCAATTTCAATTTAGGTGAGCTTTATTGGCATGACAAAAACTGTACATTTGTATTGCCAAAGCAATTGCAGCTGGGCTGCTTACAAATAGTGCACATATGTATTAACAGAAAGAAAAGAATAATAGTAATAGTAATAATAAAAATATATAAAAAGTATTAAGTATGTAGTGCAAAATGAATGTTTATGTAAGTGTATAAGTTAGAAATAAAATAAGATAAAGTATTAAGATTTACAGAGGCAAAAATATACATCTAAGTAATATAATAGAATAATATGGCATGACATAATCTACATGTGCTGGAAACATCAGATCAGTGCAGGTTGAGTGTTTTCTCTTATTCCTCTTATATCATGGCAAGCAGACATATATTGAGCAGCAAACGAAACACAGCAGTTCTTGTGTTCTCCTAACAGATACTGCAGTTTTCTCCTGGTTCGAACGAGTTTTTAAATGTCTGATGGATGATCTCCTGTATTTTATCATAGAACACTGTCTGTATGTCCATGTATTTGGAGCATTCTGTTAGGAAGTGCAGTTCTGTTTCCATCAGATTTAGATCACAGTGTGAACACAATCTCTGCTCCGGTGGCAGCCATGTATTTCTGTGTCTGCCTGTCTCTATCATCAGCTTGTGTCTGCTGAGTCTGTATCTGGTCAACGTGCTTCTCAGTTTCTTATCTGGCACTGTGTACAGATACTCTGCCATACTGTACTCTCTCTTTAGGGCCAAAATAGCATTGCATTTTTTACTCTGTTGTTGTGTTTGGGTTTGCCAGTGAGTGATGTAGTTCTCTAACGTCAATAGCATGCAAGGAGAATGACTAACAGTCATGAAAACAACTGTTAACTGCTGTTTGATTTGTGCAGTAATCTGGTTGATTCTGATGTGATTCAGAGCATCAGTAGATGTTAGTGAAGCATCAGGACTGAAGCTCTGGATCAGCTGAGGGAGGGGACTGCTTCTTTGCTCATCTCTTGGTATTACAGGGCTTTATAATGATATGATTGGGGGTCACTGAGTTTCAGATGTTTCCAGAATTTAATTGCCCTGTTTTGTATCTTTATGATTAGAGGATATTTACCTAATTCTGCCCTGCATGCCTTATTTGTTGTGTGCCGGTGCACATGTAATATATTTTTTTTACAGAGTTCTACATGCAGGGTCTCAAGTGGATGTTTTTCCCATTTGATGAAATCTTGATTTGGATTTGTCAGTGGACCCCACACCTCACTGCCATAGAGGGCAATGGGCTCAATTACTGATTCTAATATTTTCAGCCAAATTCTAATAGGGATTTCTATAGGACATTGCCGTTTTGTAGCGTAGAAGGCCCTGCGTGCTTTATCTCTCAGTTCATTCACAGCATGATTAAAGTTTCCTGTGGATGTGATTTTCAAACCCAGGTAGTTGTAGTGTGATCAATGTGTTATCTGGTTAGTGCCTAATGTAAATGTGTGTTGTGTTCCCTGGGATCTGGATCTTTTTCTGAAAGATCATAATTTTGGTTTTCTTCAGGTTGACTGTCAGGGCCCAGGTCTGGCGGTATTGTTCTAGCAGGTCTAGGTTCTGCTGTAAACCATGTTGAGTGGGAGACAGCAGAACCAGATCATCTGTATACAGCAGGCATTTGATCTGTGAGTTGTGTAAGGTGAGGTCAGGGGCTGCAGATCACTCCAGACTGCTCGCAAGTTCATTGATGTAAATGTTAAAAATCTGGGCCTTTTTGTTGGGCTTAAGCAGCAGCCCTGTCTCACTCCATGCTCCTCCGGGAAAGATACCTCATACGTTTGGTGAAGATTTTTACGCCACATTTTACTTTCAGTGTACATTGATTTGATAAGGTCATAGGTTTTACCTCCTATGCCACTTTCAATAAGTTTGTATAAAAATAGTCCTTGGTGCCAAATTGAGTCAATAGCTTTTTTAAAAGTCAGTAAAGCATGCATATATTTTATCTTTATCTTGGTTAACATGTTTTTTCAATTATTGTATGCAATGTATAGATTTTTCTCTCTCTCTCTCTCTCTCTCAACACACACACACAGCTTGACATACATCCACAGGGCAAATTCTGCAACATTGCTCTTCAGTTATAATATATATATATATATATATATATATATATATATATATATATATATATATATATATATATATATATATATATATATATATAATCAGATTTACCAGTTGTTATAATTCCCATTTCATTATTTTCAACAATAGGTAAAATTGAACTGCTAGCAAAAACTTCAGAGAATTGTGTGCTGCAAAAATTTGAATGGCTCCTCCCCATTGAGTGGCCCCCCTCCCCTAATCTCACTCCAAACTTTTGCTATAACTTGAGAGCCCTGATACAGTATACCGTTAATTAACAAATTATATTTATGTTGCGCATTGAAACAAGCCTCAATTACTCAAGCACAACGCGCCTTCTCTGTACACATGGTGACCGTGATTTCACCAAGTACAACATGTTCCTGGATCAACATCCTTGTTGATCCTGGAACAACATCCCAATTAACCAATCAGAACTGAGAGATAACTTTTCAGGAAATATCTGTTTTAGGCTTATGATCAGGGTTAGGTGCTTCTACACCCTTATTAATCAGCTATCCTTTCCCTCTGATTTTAAGAATAAATTATGGGTAGGGTTAGATTTAGGGGTAGGGATTGGGTTTAGTCTACTTTTTTTTGACAGTAATGTTGACATGTCTTACTTCACAAAATCATGGCGACCCTGTACACATGTACCCCTATAATGTGACTCTGAGATGTAGCGTCACACTTAGCGTTGTGTCTGCGTGACATGAGTTTTCATTACATTGCAGCACGATACCATTCACACGATTCTTGTTCGCGCGAAAATGAACATGAGAGGCATCCAGAGGACTTGATTTTCAAGTTATCTGGGGTTTCCCAATCAACACCTGAAGCCGACAGGTGACTCACAAACGAGAGCTTATAATTACTGTGGTTTACACCACGTGACTGACAGGAATGACAAATGACAGGTTTTGTCAGACGTTGCCTACATAAATTCGTCAACATATCATAACTGTAAACATCTCGTATACAAAGCTTCTTGAAAACGGCCTCCTTTTCAAATGAACATACACATCTGTGTAGTTTTATAAAACAGATCCTCACCTTGCCATACAACTTATGTTAAAACGACCTACTAACATTTGTTTTAAACTCAGATAAGTCTGTCAGTCTGTTTCTAACAATTCCCTACATTTTCTTTGATCTTCCTGTCCCCACTGCAGTCTGATGGACAGTCAGTCTGAAATGGAATTCACTCTGTGTATTTTCTAAACTCTTATGTTTTATAATTCATCTCTGCATACGTTTAATTTTACTGACCTTTTTGACCTTGTAATGTTCAAATAGAATGTCATAACTGAACCTTCCATGTGAAAACAACAGACTTCTATGTTACAGCCCCAGTGTAACCTACAGAACACCCTTGATTTGTCATTGTGACTCAGACTAACAAGTTAAGACTGCTCTGAGCTAGTATCAAAGGCGTTCCTGATGTGATGACTTTGGTTGTATGCGGTATGGAAAATAACACTTTTCATAATCTAAATGTGATGTTCAAAAAAAAAATTTTTATAGCCTACATTTTTTATTTTATTTATTTATTTGCAGTGAAGTGTGTCTCTTTGCTTCCCCACATATTGTTTTATATAGCCGTCTAACTGAGGAAAGACACTCAGTTTAGTTGAGCTTAACACAAACACAATCAAGCTCCAGCATTTTAAAGCTGCCATTTAGATGCAGTTGAATTGATACCAAACACCAAAAGACCCTTGTGATAAATAAGCACACTTTAACATACTTTTTTAAAAGAGTACTTTTAAGGAAATAATATAATTTAAAAGAATATACTTAAATGTAATGTTTTCGGACACTTCATTTTATACCATTTACAATTAAAGAAAGTGTTTTATAGTTTAAATTTAATCCAGGCAATGAGTGCTGAAGTGGGATTTGAGTATATCTTTATATGTCATTTCTTGTAATTTCATAATTCTGCTGTCTTTGATATATTAAATAATGCGAATGTACTGACAAAACATTTATTGTAGACTAAAAATCCTTAAATGTCATTTTTTGTTGAAACGTGTATGCAATGTATTGAAATATATTTTGTAAATACTGTACACATTAGTGCAAAAATAATATAATAAAAAATAATACCTTTAAATCTGATACCTAATGAAAATTATAACCAAGTTCTTATCATGTGCTTTAGTATTTTAGTAAACACTTCAAAATAAGTGTATTCTTTAATGCATGACAAAAAGATTAAAACATTAAAATGCACTTTAAAGTTAAATGTACTTTGAAGTATGTTTAAAAAAAAAAAACAGTCATGAATTTGCTCTCTCTTTTAACACATTTAAGTGGCCTTTTATTTGATTATTATTAAATTTTCTGCATGTACAGATAAAACACACTGACCCATTCACAAACCAAAAGGAAAGCCATGAAATGATGTAATACCCAACCTGAAAACTTTAAATAGTTTAAAACTCTACTAACGCCATTATTCCCCTCAACTAAACTCACACAAATGCTATTCCAGATCTTTGCTCCTATCCTTTACTTGAACTGCTACAGCACTGCAAGCCTCTGAATTCAATTCAGTGCTGCTGCCCTTGTTACCAAGACAACAAGCCAATTGTGGACTGTTCCGATAGCAACGGACAAAAATCCTTGCTTTTGAAGCCATGTTCATTTTCATATTCAGCACGTTGTCTCTCTTAACTAGCCGTCATTACAGGGTTATCACCAGTTCATAAATAGCTCTAGGGAGACCTAATGTAATATCAGTCTTTTAATAAAACAAAATCTGAGATCTAGGTGTTGATTCTGTTCCCAAAGACTGTGAAAGAAAGACTGTGAGAGGCACTGTGAATGTATATTCTTGCATGACCTTTAGGTATTTTAGTGTTTTAAAACCAATACAATTTTGTCCATATTTTTGTTCTGGCCTCAAGATTCAAAAAGGCTTAAAAACTTCCCACATTGTTTAGAAGATGAATGTTAGGTTTTACTTTGTTACAAGTTTTGCCCTTTGTAGATTTAAAGGTGACTGTGTTCTTCCCATATTATCCCTTTGTGTTTTCTTGCTGCACTTCCTCTACCCCAACACATTTTATTGTTTCCTGTGCTGTCCCTTCCTCTAAAATGTTGCTGACACCTGCTGCTCAAGTGTAGAACTGTATCGTAATGTGCTCAAATGGGTGCCAGCGTCAAAATTATTTTTATGCAAGAGTGCGCTCTAGCGGCTAATTGTTGGTGCTGCGGCAATAAGTGTAAACGACATAATGGCTTGAATCAAAGGTTTTCTTTTTCTTTTTTTCCTTCTTTCTTTCTTTTTTTTAAAGCAACAGTTATTGAAACTTATATGTTTCATTAAGAAATAGATTATTCTGTCTGTCTGTCTGTATTTCTTTCTTTATTTTTTAAAGCAACAGTTATTGAAACTTATGTTACTCAAAAAGATACTCAAAAATTGTGCTGAAGTGAAAGTACAGATACTTAGTGAAAATTGTACTCAGTTTAAAGTACAAGTATCTGGCCAAAAACATACTTGAGTAAAAGAACACAAAAAAAGTACAACTTTAAATTATACTCAAGTGTTAAAAAAGTAGAAGCATTTTTTTTTCTAACAGATATACAGAAGTTTTTTTAAAGGGAGAAAATGAAACAAAATGCACAGGCCAAACACATACATCTACTGCAACAGCAACATTTAAAATGCAGCACAGTGGAACATACACACACATACACAAATACAGGAAAGGAATTAAAAGGAAACTTATCCTTTTCACCCTCATGCTATCCAATATATATATATGACTTTCATTTATCAGATGAACACAAACTAGGATTTAAAAAAAAAAAAAAAAAAAAACTCTCTTGGTTTAATGCAAGTGAATGGGACGTCCAAAAATGAATATGACCAGACTGTAACTCATACAACCCCTGTTTAATGAATCAGTGTATTCTTAAAGGGATACTCCACCCCAAAATGAAAATTTTGTCATTAATCACTTACCCCCATGTCATTCCAGACCTGTAAAATCTCCATTCATCTTCGGAACACAATTTAAGATATTTTGGCTGAAAACCGGGAGGCCTGTGACTGATGATGATACAGAAAAGCATACGCAGCATACGGTGATATGAAGAGAGACAGAGGAGGACTGACAAAGGAATTGTTGAATAAGTTGTAAATCATTTTTGTTTTCTTTGCTTACAAAAAGTGTTCCCGTCACTTCATATAACCCAGATTGCACGTCTGATGGCAAATGGAGTATTCTGACGACAACTTTCATACCTTTTATGTGACACTGTTATTTACTTGGCAGTCTATGGGACAGTCACAGGCCTCCCGGTTAAATTGTGTTCCGAAGACGAACGAAGCTTTTATGGTTTTGGGAACAACATGGGGGTAAGTGATTAATGACAAAATTTTCATTTTGGGGTGGAGTATCCCTTTAAGTGAAAGGATAAATACAAAAAATACAAAAAGAAAGTCATAATCATCTGGGACGACATGAGGGTGAGTAAATGAGGAGAGAAATTTTCATTTTTTGGGTGATGTTTGAGAGGGAAAGAGACTGCTAGGCTGTATACACTCCTGGTGTGTCCGTCAGGACACAAGAATGAGGAGACTGGAGCTCTTTCCAAAGAGTATTGAATATTAGTTTTTTATGGTCATGAAGTAACACTCTAAAACACCCAAACGCCGACAAACATCCAAATAACAGACATATGAAAAACTAAGTGCGTAGCTGCCGTTCTCTCAGTAATAATACCAATAAGGCAGAAGGCAGCAAACTTGTAACATATAAATTCCTCCTACTGGATGCATCTGGAAAATACGCTCTACAAACTATCAAAAATCCAGAGTCCCCTCAATAAAAGACTTAATTTCTCCAGAGACCTCCAGGAGGTGACAACTATTCCTTTGAATAGCAAGACATTGACACAGAGGCTCACTAAAGCCTGTTCCAGGACAGAATACAAAGATGTGTTGCATTAATGGAGGAGAGGTCATAGAATAAAACATACAGCATTAACATTTTGAAAGGTCACTTTTTTTGTGTTGTCTATTCAACATCACTGTCTAAGGATAATTTATTTTAATTGGTTAGTTGGGGTATTTAGAGTTTTTTTTCTTGGCAAATATTGATCAATAAATATTTGTGACTAATGGCAAGATTAATTATAAGCAATCATATAATTCATTAAGATAAAACAAAAATCAAAAATAATTGAAAGTCTTAATTGCTACTCAATGTGTCATATATTAACATAATATCCACTACCTGGTAAGAACATCACTAAACATAAATTACAATTTATTTAACATAAAATGTTCATTTAAACACACTTTTTTTTTTTTTTTTTTTGATTTGTAGCATTTATAATATAATTTAAAAAAAAACACCGCCACAAAAATATTAATTGTATTTAATTTCTAATCACTGATGTTATTTGCACTCAATCTTGTGCAATTCAGCTAATATAGTGCAGAGCTAATGGCTCTATCAAAACTTAATAATGAATAATGAATAAACTTTTTTTGGGGGAAACGCAACTTTGCTACCTCAATATGCTTCCTCAGATTTGATAGTAAACTTTTGAAGCCAGACATGTACCTGATGAAAGTCACAACTGAAGTAGACGTGTGTGTGCTTGATGCATGAAAACAATGAACAATAAGATGAATAAACAAGGCCAGTGCATTAAACAGTTCAGTTTAATCACCTTTCTATAATGCCTTGCTTTAATTGATGCGCCACACACACACACACACACAAACACCACTGTCTGGCACACCAGAGATCTGAAAAGATCGCAGTGGTGCAAAAAGTAACAGTCAGAAGCTCATAAGCATTATATTTTCTCAGCAACCAGTCGGGGGTATGGGGGGCGGGGTAATCGCTGTTTTTTTTTAAGTAACTAAACTCAGCTTCGTTGTTTGTAGAGAGCCTCCTATCAGCCTCCAGATTTTACTGGACTATTACATTAGTTGTTCACGCCCCCCTACGAAGTGGTGTTTCAACTAGTTCGTATAGCCATTCACAGTCTGCAGTGACAGGCGCAGATGCTGCCACCCACACCGGTTAAAAGGCATGCCATGCAAAGCTATTACCACGTAATGCCGAGGCGTGCTTTCCAGCAGCAGACCGCAAGATCGAGGTCTTCTTTGGTGCACAGTTAATTGCAGTGCAGGGACACTAGGCCTGCAGACGCTGACCGCTGCGGCCCCCCTCGCCAGGAGTTGGATGTACGGAGAAAACTGTAAGGGACCCGGGAAGAGGCGCCATTGCAAGCGGAGGAGCCCACGCTGTGACTCCCCACCTGCCGTCAGGTGCCAAGCTGTCATCCTGACAGCCCGGAGGGGAGGGAAGCGGTATTCAACCAGCCCAGCCCCCAAGCGCCTGCAAGCTGTCTCAAAATTGTTCTTGGGGCTAGGTGTGAATGTGCGTAAGAGCATTCTCACCCCGAGTCAATCTATAACGTATCTGAGAGTGTGCTTCGACTCGGTGGAGATGCGTGCTTGCCTCTCTCAGGAGGGCTTTGGCGGCCACTTTGTCTTCCCTGCGCCATTTTAGCCTGGGCGAGTCTGTTCACTTTTTAATTGACAGAATTTCAGAGGCTGCTGGGACTCATGGCAGTAGCATCACATGCGCCCGCTGCATTTATGGCTGAAATCTTGAGTCCCTTTGACGGCGTGGACATCGGACCATTGCACATCACAGTCTCCCATGGCTGCATCGAAGCCCTGAGGCCGTGGCGCAAAGATCTCTTCAGCTGGGGGGTTCCCTTGGGCTTGGTGACGTCACGTGTCATTGTCACGATGGACGTGTCGACTTGCGGATGGGGAGCAGTGTGCAAGGGCATGTCAGCTTCAGGGTTGTGGTCAGAACCTCAGAACCAGTGACACATAAACCACTTGGAGCTGGAAGCACGTGTTCTTAGCTCTAAAGGATTTTTCGACCGCAGCTGGACAGTAGTGACATGTACTGACACGCACCAACAACGTCTGTGGTTTTCGTACAGAAATCCCCAAGGGCAGCGTACAATTCAAGGCTCTGTAACAGCAGGCAGCGAATCTCCTGCTAATGGATCGCGACTGTCCACGTTTCTCTCACATCAGAGCAGAACACACATCCCCAGCGTCTCCTGAACCTGCGAGGTAGGAAATGCATTTTTGGAAGGGTATGCCATCAAGGAGAGTGGAGGCTGCATCCCGAGTCGGTTTGGATAATTTTGACCCGCTACTGGAGAAGCAGAAGGTGGAATCTGTTTGCCACAATGCCGGGCCTAAAATCTCCCTGTCTCCACTCCCAGGGAAATGGTATGCTCTGACATCGCACTGGCCAGCAGCCAGGCACTGTATGCAGTTCCTACGAATCAAGATAATTCAGGCTGGTGATATGCAAGAGCATGGAGGAGGAGGCGTCCGGTGACACTCAAATCGCCCCCGATTGGCCAACCCCAGTCTTGGGTTCCCATACGTACAAGCTGCTAGTGCACTGCCCTGGCCCGATCCCCTCATGCAGGATCTGCTGGTCTCAAATGATCGGCTCGGTGTAGACCCCCAAACCCCAACGAAAGTTATGGAGGCCATCATGTGTGGCTGCTTTGGGAATATCAGAAGAGCTGACCACCCGCTGCATTCCTCGTGGGCCGTGACATTGCTCGTGGAGGCGTGGGGAACCCCCTGCATGTAAACAAATGTGTTATGCTTATAAATGGGGAGTGTTGTGTGGTGCAGTGGTTGTTCAGATCGACCTGGCTGCTTGATCCAGTGTCGGAATTTCTGCATTTTCTTTACAAGACAAGAGGGTAGCCACCATATGGATGTCTGCCATCAACATTGAAAGTCTTGTGCCACTAACTAATGCATTGTTTCGTTTCCCTGCTGTGATGGCAATCAATCAATAGGCACGCCGCTGGTGATGAGTTTTCTTAAGGGGACGGAGGAACATTGCCCGAGGTGGTGTTAAGAGCTAGTTTCCAGCACCCATACGAGCCTTAGCATCCATGCTATGAAGGAGCTATCTCTCACACTGCACTTCTTGCCCTCGCTTTGGCTAAGCGCATAGGGGATTTACAGGCGTTTTCTGTGGACATCGAATGTATTCGCTTCGGACCCGGTGACTGCAGCGTCACTCTTCTGCCGAGACTGAGCTATGAGCCTAAATCACTATCTATCCTCTCAGAGAGCAGACTGCTCGCTGTCTGCCCTGTCTCTGAGTCATCAACCTTAGTGATCTGGACGTTTCAGATTTCGGTGTGCCCCGTCAGAGCTTGTGGATTTTCATTGACCAAGGCTCGGCCAGCTTTCGGGCAATCTGACTAGCTTTTTGTGTGCTCACGGTGGTTGTCACGAAGAGGCCAGGCCGATGTCAAAAAGGAGGCTTTCCCCACTGGATATGTGGACAGCTATCCTACCAGATGTTATCACGAAGCCAAAGTTTGAAAGTCCTTTGCACATTAGGACCCACTCAACAAGAGCTTATCGCCTCCTCCTGGATCGGATCCAGGTATGCCCATATTCAGGATATATGCTTTGCAGCCGGGCTGGTCTTCTGGTGAATACCTTGAGGCAGGTTTTTATACAAGCTGGACGCTCAGTCCTTAGTCCCCAAACTGCTGTTGGTGAGTGACTTGATTCATGTTTATGCTAACTCCATTCATGTGTGTTTGCTGCCTCGCACAGTAATTACTCTGGCGAGCCCTAAATGCTATTGTTGCTTCTGTCTGCCCTGTACTCAGTGCAGCTCTTGCTATTCAATGCTCTACTTCATTGGTGTACCATCATCATATGTGTTATACTGCTGCTTATACCATTATCTTCTGTGCAGCCCCCCCTCACAATACTAGTAAGTTTGCTGCTGCTTCTGCCCGTTTCTCACCCGCAGCATATCGTGAATCTCCTGACCAGGTATGCGACTTCATATACCTGGGCTTTGCAATCATTTAGCACTCCTTGTTAGTGCGTCCGCCTCCATGCCGGGACACCCAGGTGCTCTAGGCCCTTTCGAGCGAGGATCTAGGTGTGACGGTGAGACCCGGGAGAGAGGGGTTACACTTATCTCCACCTATCAATGAGCCTGCCTAGCAAGTGTCGCTATTGGTTGTGGGGTGTGTGTTCTGTCTTTTGCTGCGTATGTGACTTGTAAAGACTGCTCGAAGCCTCTCTCATGGCGGGATTGAATATCTTTCCATAATGGAGAAATGTCAGTGTTTTGTGAAAGCTCGAGAGGAATGTCCAGGTTACTAGAAATATGTCTAAACAGCCTCATTTCCTGAGTGGGAACAACTTATTACAAGGATTTCCATGTTTGCCGATCGACCAGCTAAGCGGCATTCAGTATCAGATTCTGACGTAATTGTCGTGTGCACCGCATTTATACTGCCTCTTGAGCACGTCAGTGTTGCTTGCGATTTGCATATTTCGCAACGATTGTCAGAATCATTTTGGACTGGCATGAATAATAGGACTTCAGGAAAGATTGGAAGGGAAGGTGTTCCCATAATGGAGAAATGTCTCCATGATGTCTCGTTCCCGCTCTCAGGGAACCGAGGTTACAATAGTAACTGGAGACATGTGCCATAGGTTGCTGACCCCTAGTTCATTCTCATTCTTAGCTGCTATAGGGAAATAACGGGAAGAATAACAACGTGGGGTTTGTGGTTAGGGTGTTTGAATTGTTAGCGAGTGTGTTTGTAATTAAGACAACTGGA
>NC_056602.1:7999084-8048254 GCF_018340385.1 Cyprinus carpio
TTTTCGAGTAGACCGTAGAAGTAGAAGGGGAGAGAGCGGAAGGATACACAAACTTCGAGGGAATGTCCCGGGTTACTGTAGTATATGTCTAAATATGTAACCTCAGTTCCATGAGAGTGGAAAGAGATTTTACACAGGGTTCAATGTTTGCCTGATTTTAACTCCAGCTAAGCTGGCGTCAGATAAATTCGGACGCATGTCGTGTGCACCGCATTTATACTGCCTCTTGAGCACGTCAGTATTGCTTGAGATTTCCTTGATATATCGACAACAATGTCTCAGTATTGGATGCCTGAGCCAATAGGACTTCAGGCAAGGTTGGAAGGGAAGGTGTTCCTAATGGAGAAATGTCTCTTGTGTTGTCTCGTCCGCTCTCAGGGATACCGAGGTTACAATAGTACTGTAGACATGTGCCATGGTTGCTGACCCTAGTTCATTCTCATTCTTAGCTGCTATAGCGGAAATAAGGGAAGAATAACCAAAAGTGCGGTATAGGTAAAACGTTTGCTATATAAACCAGTGTGTTTGTACTTTAAGACAACACATTAATAAGATGGTGTTTGTTTATGTTGTATTTCACACCAAATTTTCGATATATCAAGCAGCACTGAGTTATGTTGGAGCTGTTCTGTACAGCTAAAAATAGCTATACATCTATGATGAGACTCATCAAGCCAGACCCATAGAATTTAAAATGGCCACGCCCATTTTTTACAGGAAGAAAAAGGGTGGACAGAGAATTTGTGTGTTAGCTGATGTCGCGCCCGTGTTGTTGAGCACTGGGAAAAATTCTTTGTTTATCCACCATATTGGAAGGATCACGCTCCCTTTCCGCAATTAAGTTTAGGGCAGCTAGTTTGATTTTTCTATGCGTGATTGTGAAAAATGTCACCATATAGTATATCATTCATGCAGCATGGCGAGAATTGCAATAGTATCTCTCAGATCATTGTTCTGAGGTGTAAAATTGGAAAATGTAATATGTTTCTTTTTCACCATTTCTGTGTAAAAATACTAAGGGAAGCAGGTCGTGGAGATGACGAGGCAGAACGGGGGGGCCAGATAATAAATCTATTAATAATGTTACTGCCTATCCACTCAATAAAAAATCACATTGTCCTGCGTGTTTTTGAAAGTTTTGATTTGTTTGGTTTTAATAATTTGAATATTACCTTTTCGAGATGATAACATTATGAGCTCTCACTCGGCTTGTGAATTAGTAGAACTTGAACAAAAACATTTTATACACTCACGAATAACGCTAATGTGGCTTAATGTACCAAGACATTAATCCACATAAAGCATAGACTTATGTGGTCAAGATAGACATATGAGCCTATTTTAAATGTGAATGAACGTTTAGTACACATATTAAGCGTTTTTCCTCTCATAGCGGAAATGTCTTGAGACAGTGATATTAAAATACCACATTCGTGCACAACCTTAAGTCTTAGTTATGCATTATTTGTGCAGGAAATATTTTTCATTAATGAGACAGTGTAGTGTATTAGTAACTTTAAATGTAAACTCTGTCTTTATGTTCATGCCATGTTAGCATTGTTGTTCTAGGGTTTCTAAAGGGAGAAAACACTTAACATGTAATATAAATGCCTTTGTAGTTTTGTTACTATTATAGGGCTCATGTCTTTTAAATAACTGTCTTAGTGTCATGTATTCTGTCTGTCACACTCTGTAGATTTTCCTTCCCTGCTACCTCTCTATTAATGTGTTGGACATTCAGAAGCTCTGTGACAACAGCCAGCCTCTTTATGACCAATGGTATGTCTCTGTGTCCTGCCCTCCTTGTGCAAGGTGTCATTAGAGATCGTCTTTTGGACAACTGTCATAGTTCAGTTCAGTTTTATGTTCTTCCCCATGTGAGTCTGTGGTAGCACTTACAGGACTTGGGACTAAGACCTAGACCTACTAGACTGGAGAGTGTCTCATTTAAAGGCCTTGTGCCAGGTGTTTTGAGTTAATTCGCTGATTAGAGTGTGGACACTAAGGTGTCTTCAATATTGAACCTTTTCACAAATATTCTAATTTTCTGTATGATACTGAATTGGGATTGGGATTTTCCTTAGGTATGGTCTAGTTATCATTTGATTTCATTCACTAAATAGTTAAATTGAGAAGTTATAATACATTTTTGTGCATTATATCAGTCAGCTGTGTGTAATGAATTGACTATAATATACAAGTTTCACTTTTTGAATGGAATTGGTGAAATTAAATCAACTTTTGAGATGATGGTGTCTAATTAATAATGACCAGCACCTGTCTGTCTGTAATTTTGGGACTTCCATGTAGTAATCACCCTCACAACTAGTAGTATCATAGTGTCCAGCATTTCTGTATAGTTAATGCTAACCAAAAAACTGTTAATTAAGCTCCCAGCGGATTTGATTTTGGTTGGTCATTTACTGAAATTAAATATAAAAAAACACAATTGTGTTTGTTCTGTCTGTCTGTCCGCTGAATGTGATTCGCCCACGATATGCTCCCTTCTCCTCCGTGGCCTGGAAAGTAAAATGTTGTATTACATATAACAACAATTGATACTTCATCACTGAAACGTTTCCCAACAAAAGAAATGGATTGACTTCTGTCAGCTTGTTGAACATTTATTTTGGATAGATTCTACCATATGATGCCTGCTGAATGACAGCAGCGAGTGAGTGTCCAACCCTGAGACACTGTTTTCACCGCGTGAAGTGTGATTCTCACCATCGTGACAACATTCCTGGATTCAACATCCGATGCTTGATCCTGGAACAAACCATTTCTATCAACCAATCCAAATTGAGTGATAACTTCTTAGAAAGCGGAAATATCTGTTTTATAGGCTTACAATCAGGGTTAGGTGCTTCTACATCCTGTTAATTAGCTATTCCTTTCACGCACTGAATTATTAGGTGAATTAAAATTATGGGTAGGTTTAAGTTTAGGGGATAGTAGGATTGGTTGTTAAGTCTATATTTTCTGGACAAGTTATGGTGATCCCGGCTCAACCAAAAGATTGTTGATCCTAAGAGGAGAACATGTCTTGGCCAATCACTGTGTTTGCGCAACTAGTTATCGACCGTAAATCAGCCATCACATTGATTGTGAATGAACTTCTACAGAACCTAAGTGAAAAACCAAAAAGAAAGATCATGGAAGGGATAAAAATGGCTCTCTATCCTGCTAACAATACAACATTAAGATCTGTGAATATTTAACTCAAGGCAAAAAAAACAAAACAAAAAAGTAAGGTAAACAGGTCTCCGTATTAATTTCTAGCATTTGTAGCAGAGGAGCGCGAGTCTCTGAAAGCAACACCCCCGAGCATGCAACGTGGCATGGGACAAATATTCACATTCAAATTAATGGACAACAATTAATGACCAGAATGACACAACAACAAATTTCTCATTGTTTTATTAAGTTTTTTAATTAATAAAAACTATTGATGTTGACATTGCAATGCGACTACCGCCGTCAACCGGAACCAAAACGCTTCTCACAACAAGGGGAAAGCCAGCACGCCCGCTTGCGAGTGTCCTAGTGTGAAATGAATTGCATCTTAACACAGCACCTCACCACAAACCACTATATCCGATAACACAACTATGACCACAGACGATGAGTAATAATATGTCCTCTTTACAGAAGTAGGTAAGGTGGGGTTGTAGAAACGCCAAAGAAGGAGAATAGTTCAACAATATTGTGCAATTGTGAACAATGTTCTATGTTTGAGAATTCTGTGATTTCTTAGTTTTCTAAGATCTATTTCTTCTAAAATGTTTGGTTTTCATTTTAGCGTACATATGATTTTGACACGCAAGACTGTATAGAGGGTGTGAAAACTATTTTGTTGTGCACATGTTTCTAACACACAAAACTCAAGTCAGTTATTTTTAGAAATTTTTTATTTCTTCAGTTTTATAACATAGAGAGAGTAAAGCAAATGAGTGGGACAGGTATCCTGTATAGATGTCTCATTTTTGAAAGCATGTGTAATATGACAATATACTGATACTGAGAACAAGATATTGAACACAAAATGGCTACATCATATAAACAAAGAGTGAAAAGACATTTCTCAAAGAACAATCAAAAACAAGAATTGAAAAGCTTATTGTTACAAAGCAGGAAGTTTTTTTTTTACAATACGTCACTAGTCACACTGCCAGTATATGTCAGTATATGGCACTATACAGTCCTCTTTGATCTGAATGGAGCTTATGAAGCGATTTACAACTATGGTAACAGAAGTAAATTGGCCAAAACTTTTGTTGTTGTTCTGGAATCTGTTCTTCAACAGACAGGGGCATTCAGGGGGAAAACGTAGTTGTGGTTTCGGTGTCCAGGCCGACAGAGGATCTTCGTTTACCACAGTGGGTGTACATGAGGTGGGGGCTCTGCTGATACATCCCAAGTCTTTCAGTAGCTTCAGGAGATCATTGCGAAACTTTACCCCAATGAAGGCGTACAGGAAGGGGTTTATGCAGCAGCGCAAGAAGGCCACGGCTCTGGTCACATCCAAAGCGTAAAGACACGACTCTTTGTCCCTGTTGCAATCTTTGTTTCCTGAGTGGTCACTCCCATGACTACATTATAGGGTAGCTGACTGAACACAAAGACAGATACCACTGCAATGATGACCTTGACGGCTTTATTCCTCTCAAAGTTCTTGGCTGGATGAGGGTCTTGATGATACAGATGTGTAACAGAACCCCATGACAAAAACGTTGGAAGTTATAAAAACACCAGGACCATCTGACTTTTCCGCATCCTAATGCGGTAGTCTTCATAGTTGTGTTGCCATTTGCTATACAGGTGCCATTAATGTTGATTTCGGAGAACACCATGTCAGGTACTGAAAAGATCCACCGCCCATCACCCAAGTAACCAGAGAAGGGGACACCTGTCCAAAAGGACCGCACTGGAGCGACACGCGATGAGCAGAGAGACGGCCTTTTGTTATGGAGAAATAGCGATCTGCACTGATACAGGTGAGAAGGAACATGCCGTCTGAAGAAAGCGGACCTTGTAGATGGTGAACATGGCCTTGCATGGATACACCCCCCAAGTGCCACTGGCTCATGAAACTAGCTGCCCAGAAGGGGAGAGAAATTGCAAACAGCAGGTCAGCCATGGCTAGATGTGAGCAGGTAGGACGTCAGTCATCGTCTTTCAACCTCTGAAGTGAAAGGATAGGTTAGGATGACCAGAAAGTTTCCCACGAGGGCCAGAAGGCAGAGATGATGGTGTAGATGGTGGGCAGGAACCAGCGCGGAAGGAAAACGGTTGGAGCCTTTATCGCACATTATTTCAAGATCGCTGAATCCACCGTCTCTGTGGAATACTCATTCTCTGTTGTGGAATTGTCTTGCATGTGGTATTCAGCAGTCACATTGGACAAGCTTTTCTGAAATAAAGGTAATGCAGATGCTTCAACAAAAACCATTCAAGGAAAACGGTTATCATTATCCTATAAATTTACAATCCCTAGACAGTCACAGTCTGTACATGATTCCAGTTTTATAATTAACTGTGTAAGTGTTTGAAAAAACCCATTCTGCTTTACAAAGTTGGATTTTAAAACTAGGTGTGTAGGCAAACAAGCAGTCCTCCAGAAAGTATAATGAATAGTTCTCACAAAAAATGGAAATTCTGGCATCTTGCAATAAGGTTATATTTGTTCTACATTAGTTAACATGAACTAATAATGAAATAAATTCTTCTAAAGCATTTATTAAATTAGTTTAAAGGGATACTCCACCCCAAAATGAAAATTTAGTCATTAATCACACTTACTTACCCCATGTCATTCCAAACCCGTAAAAGCTCCATTCGTCCTCGGAACACAATTTAAGATATTTTGGATAAAAGCCTGGAGGCTTGTGACTGTCCCATAGACTGCCAAGTAAATAACAGTGTCAAGGTCCATAAAAGGTATGAAAGTTGTCATCAGAATACTCCATCTGCCATCAGACGTGCAATCTGGGTTATATGAAGCGACGGGAACACTTTTTATAACAAAAATAACGACTTTATTCAATAATTCCTTTGTCAACAGTCTCCTCTGTGTCTCTCCATATCACGTATGCTGTTTATGCTCTTCTGTGTCATCTGCGCCACAAGGATGCGCTGTTTCTACGTGTATTTAGCTTTGATTTGAAATAAAACAGTGCATCCTTGTGGCGTGGATGACACAGAAGAACATTTCTCTGATGGCAGATGGAGTATTATGACGACGACTTTCATACCTTTTGTGGACCTTGACACTGTTATTTACTTGGCAGTCAATGGGACAGTCACAGGCCTCCAGGTTTTCATCCAAAAATATCTTAAATTGTGTTCCGAAGATGAACGGAGCTTTTACGGGTTTGGAATGACATGGGGGGTAAGTGATTAATGACAAAAATTTTAATTTTGGGGTGGGAGTATCCCTTTAATGTTATTTTCAACATTTACTAATACAAATAAGTTGTACCTGTTTTAATATTATTTAATGGACCTGAGCTAACATGAACTAAAAATTAAACAATTAACATTAACAAAGATTAATAAATACTGTAACAAGTATTGTATTGTCATCACAAGATCATGTTAATTTAAGCATTAACCAACGTTAACTAATGGAACCTCATTGGAAATTGTTTACGATTTACTTGTTTCTGTAGCATATAAAAGATGTCAGTTTCAGTCACCATTCACGCTCACTGCACGCAAAATGTGCGCAATGAAAGTGAATGGTGACTGATTTTTTCATTCACCCTCAAATCTCCCTCTGTGCTGCACAAAAGCATGTCAGTCATAAAGGTTTAGAACTATGAGTAGAGCAAGTAAATAATGACAGAATTTTCATTTTGGGTGTGAAACTATATTCTCTGATTTAGAGGTTAAATGAAAGTTGAGTGCAGTTGTCTTAGTTTAATTCATGATTTACCTTATTTGGCACGACCATATCAGCAGCAAAGGGCAAAAAAAAACTGTCAATAAAAAAACGCAACGTGTCAGAAAGTACACAAAATGATAGATTTCATTAAATAAAAGGTAAAGAGAAAAAAATAGAACTAGATCCTTTCTCTTCTTTGACCCAAATCCTGTACATTTTTATAGATTTGTAAAGCTATTTGAAACATTTAACAGCGTTATTCAACATATTAATTTTTAGGCTTACCGGTAAAAGCAGCATGATTTAAGACTTTCTCTTTGAATGTTTCGCAAGGACTGCTAACAACACAGTGACTACGAGAGCTCTGCATCTGCTGTGTTAAAAAGGTGAAGCACCACTTTCAACTTTGAAGCCAAGACCAGAGGAAAGGGTTTTCACCACAGCCTGCACCTGTTTCAAGAAACACAACTTCATTTCTTACCTTTGAAATAACCATGTAGTTGTCCTAAAAATTTATCCTATTTTTAAATACTTTCCTGATGTTTCTTAAAATTAAACCAACCAGTAATAACTAAAAAAAAAAAACAAATTATCTATTTGCAATCTTTTAATATTTTACTGTCTGTGTATAATTTCTGCTTTAATTTCTTAAACATTGTGAGTTTAAACAAAATAGTCATTTACTAGACACACAGATACACCACAATACTGTGGCACAATGTAAAACAGCCTTTATACAATGTGACCCAGATAGGGTATAAATTTAGATGCTATACCTTTATTATGATGACTCCATATATAATTACCCACTAAAAGAGATATAATTAGTTTATTTGATGGTAAAAAGCTATACACTAGTGTGTGTGTGTGTGTGTGTGTGTGTGTGTGTGTGTGTGTGTGAGTTTCAGTTTGTTTGTGTGTGTGCTTGTGTGTGTGTGTGTGAGGTATCATGCTCTGATTGCTCTGTATTGCTCTGATTATTCTGTATGTTTTACCAGTGTATTACAAGTTCTGTCAAAATCCTGAACACAAGTGCAGAACTACAAATAAGGGAGACTATAAAGGAATGAAAACAACAACAACAATTCATTTAACTTGCTTTTCCCCCACTTCTGGTTCTTTAAATTTCCTTGTCCTCAATCACTGGTCAGACCCCCCACCCCCACCCCTACATCAAGTTTCAACTCTGCACAGGTACACGCAATGCTGCACTGTGCAGCTGTGGGTTTGTGTATACACTTGCTGCCAGGAAAAGAGGCCTAAGCAGGAAGATGTGTTTCGGCCACAACTCAGGTAATTGAGTGGTTGAAAGAATTGTTGAAGTTAGGTTCACACAAATGGTGAATAAACCTCACTGGTAGAATCACCTCTGTACACTTACCTGTTTATACAGAAACCACTGGTGTTTGTGGGGATGTTTTTTGGGTATTGACTGTTTAAGTGGCCTTAAGTGTTGAACTATATATATAATGCATGCAGTGGATTAAAAAATATGTCAGAAAAATTAAGAATAAATAAAAAGGTTACACTATCTGGGTAAAGGCAAGACCATTTGTATACTTTAAATGGAGTCATGGACTGTTTGTAGCTATCAAACTTTGAGTTTCATCAAAAAAAAAGATAAAAGAGTAAGAAAGAAAGAAAGACAAAAGGAGCACACATCCCCCACCCCATAATCAAAAAGGAAAAACAACACACCAATGAAAGTCCATTTTCTAAACCACCTCTAGTAAAAAAACAAACCAATGCATGTTGTGACACGGAAAGTTTGCCAAAGTGCACGCAAGCGTGTGCACTTTAAAATCAGTAGCCTATGATCACTGTTATATGCAGTATATCTCTATATCGGTATGGTCACTATAACTCATAGAAGCTTGAAAGAAAACAGTTGACGGTGATTTTAATAAAAATGTTAAGATGTAACTTATCAAAACCACAATACATTATTTTGGTATGTCAAATGGTGAGAAATCTAAGAAACCCAAGACCGCTTTGCTGATTTTAGGGTAACTTGTAAAACCAAAGAAATATCAAGAAGGTCTATAGCTTTTTAGGCATTTACTAGCTATTACTATAAAGAAGGATTTCTTATGTGCATTTAAATTAGTTGCAAATTACACATGAAGAGTTTATTTGCAAAAAACAGATAACTTCAAAAATCATGTTTTTGATATGTTATCTTGTTTTTATTATGTTTTATTGGGTTAGTTAGCTGTATTTTTTAGTTATTTTTACCTAATCAAAATAACCCCACTACAGTTTGATTGAGATTAATTGGAATGCACAATAAAAAACATGATTTTTGAAAATGGTTAAAAATGGAGTTATCTGTTTTTGCAAATGAACTCTTCATATCCATTATAGAATTCCAGTATATAAACTATTATTGGGTGTGAGTTGAGGCAAAGCTTGCATAGCTCTTTAGTAGTTTAGTGCCAGCATCTCTGTTATTTTAGCAAAAGCACATTAAAGTTAAATGCATCAGTATTTTCAAATGAATATTTTGACTGAATTGTATAAATACATTGAATATTGCATACAACATTTTAATCAGAAGAACAGTTAAGTGATGAAATACACTTCTTAGTGTTGTACCATGGATGTAAGCACAAAACTATCTTTTCTTATTTTCATTTCAAAGCAAGTTCTTAGCTGTTCACTGGACATATTCTGTGAAATATTAGTAGATTCTAGAGTTTGGGGTTTTCATAATTAACAGCTAGACGTCCTTAAGTTACCTCGGACCGTTAGTCAAACTACTCACTGGTGTGTACAGGAAGCTGGGCTAATCTTGTCTGCACTCTGACATATACCCTTTTTCCCTCACTGGTGTGTTCATCTCATAATGAATTGTTTATATACATGGATATAGCTGTAAAATTTCCCTTTAGACACTGATGTGTTTTAACTCTTCTGGGAAGTTTCTTAGTCATGCCTTTGCTTAATCACGTATGTTGAAAACAAGGTTTTTTTTTTTTTTACTCATGAAACTCCCACTCAAAGTCTCTGCTTTAAACTTTTAGGAACTTGCATGGAAAACAAAACCTTGCAGACCTTCAAGAAATTGACATCAAGCCTAAAATAATCTACTTTAAAAAAAAAATTAAGAAACAAAATACGGTTTTCCAAAGTGCATGCGTGTGCACTTTAAAAACGGTAGCCTTGATCACTGTTAGATATAGCTCTATATCTGTATGTCACTGTAATTCATAGAAGTTTGAGGGAAATAGTTGATGGTGATTTTAATGAAAACAGTAAGATATAACTTATTAAAACAACAATACATTATTTTGGTATGTCAAATGGTGAGAAACCTAAGAAACCCAAGACTGCTTTGCTGATTTGAGGGTAACTTGTAAAAGCAAAGAAATATCAAAAAGAATCTACAATTTTTAGGTATTTACTAGCTATTACAATAAAGCTATTACTACTCAGAAAAGTCAGTTTAGTTGATTTTAGTTATCTTTTCAATGAGATGGTGGTAAGATACCAAGCAACTATACAGCTAACCTAGAGAGTAGAAATAAGATCACTGATAAGATTGTGGTTAAGCACAAAAATGTATGACGGAAATAATCCTGGGTTGGAACAAGAATCACATTTCAAACAGATAACTCATCTTACCCACAGTGTTTTTGTAATGTAAAGTTGCTACCATGCCATTCACCATTGGATTCCATGGTCTTTTTAAATGGACAAAGACCAGTTTTTAAGCAGTTTCACATTAGTCAGCTTCCATAAGTCAAACTACTCATTAAACCGAATAATGATTTTTGTCATGTGGTTCCTCTGTGCTCTTCAAGGCACATTCTAGGAAAAACACACACACACACACACACGTTTGTTTTTGTGAATTGTGGGACATTCCATAGGCATAATGGTTTTTATACTTTACAAACTGTATGTGCTATTTGCCCTACACCAACCCTATACCTAACCCTACCCCTTACAGGAAACTTTGCATTTTTACTTTCTCAACAACAAAAAAAAAAAAAACTCATTCTGTATGGTTTATAAGCTTTTTGGGAAAAAATGGGGACATGGTTATGTCCTCATAAGTCACCCTCTCCTTGTAATACCTGTGTCATACCCATGTCATTATACAAGGTTGTGTCACTGGAGATGTCACAAACACACACACACACACACACACACACACACACACACACACACACACACACACACACACACACACACACTTTGGGTTTCCAGGTTTTATGGGGACATTCCATAGACGTAATAAGTTTTATACTGTACAAACTGTATTTTCTATCCCCTTACCTTAACCCTGCCCCTAAACCTACCCCTCAAACAAAACTTTTTAGATTTTCCAAAAAAAAAAAAAAAAAAAAACTTTTTTCCTCATGGGGACCAAAAAAAAAAAAAAGTCCCAAGGTCAAAAATGACTGGGATCCTATTTGTGTAGGGACATTTGGTCTCCACTAACTTGGGGAATACCAGGTTCCAACAACACACACACACACACACACACACACACACACTGAGATAGCAGGTGTCTAAAACATCTTGTAATATAAAAGCTTTCATTCATCTTTTATTAGTGTTCAAGATAAGTCAAACCAACTATAAAATGTCAAAAGATATTACAGAACATGAAAATAGGCAAGGAGTATAATCATATGGATGTAAGATAATTATATTTAAAATAGATGTTTTTGTTTTATGATGTTTTTTTAAGGACATTCAGATGGTTATCAATATGTAACTGCACATGTCTTATTCATATATAAGGCACACTTAAACAGATACCACATTTATCCATTCAATATTATCAATGTGTGTCATTTTTTTTATGATTCTTGTCTGCAAAAATGGACTACAATGTCTTAAAACAGCATGCACTTGTTAAAAAATAATACAGATATATAACATAGAGTAAGTATTGTGACAGGATGTTTGAAAAATGTGGTTACTGCAATGTTCTGGTTTCTTGTCACCTTTTTTTAAAAAAAAAAAAAAATCAACTGTTGTTATTATACTGCTCACTGCTTTTCTCCAGAATGTGATGGAAAGACAAACATCCTTCTAAATGTCCTTGTTGTTTATCAGCTTGTACATTCTTCAGATTTAGTTAACAGTAAATTCAGCTCTTTTTGATTTTGTTGGTACACTGATGTTGTCAGACAGTTTTAGCTAAAGCATTGAATTCAGACACCAGTTCTCTTATGGAAGTGATTAGTTAGATTAGCAGTTGTGATAACCATTGATTAACTGTGTCTAGCTAGAGTCGCTCGCTTGGAGAACCCAAAATCATTCTAGAACACGGTTGTAAAGGCAGACTGTCAGTACTGAAATCCAGTGACATGTTCACTAGACAAACCCAGGTCCTTCTCTGGAAGTGGCATGAGAGGAAGCCACTGAACAATCTCTTAAAAAGTGTGGATGAGTTGAGTTGTGTTGATGAGAACACCACCGCCGCTAATGCTAATTTAGCCACCACTGCTGACCATGCTGGCCGAAATATCTCCCCTTACATCCAAGCCGAGCTTTTGCAGGTCCAAGCCCATACTGGCCAGCACCTGGAGCAAAGTCATCTCCTGTTGCGTGGCCTGGTCAATCAGGGCTGGACAGGTTGGGTTGCACTGTGGCCACTGGCAATTATCGATGAGATGAAAGGGACAGCCCTTTAGAGGCGTTTTGCTGTTCTTATTAGCCTCCTGAAGACTTCTGTCCCAGCACTGCAGAGCATGAGATGGAGCAGAGGTGACGTCCCCCTTGATCTGGAAATCCGTCCAATTACTGAAGGAGAGAAAAATTAGGAAGCACAAAATCAAAATAGACCTACCTTTACTTTCTGAATGGATGTTCATTAATTTTCCTTTTTAATTCGGAAGTGGGCTCTGACAGGAAGTCTCAGTCGCAAGTGGTGAAGTGCGTAAGTGCAGAAAGAACAGAAAAAAATGTGGTGTTGTGTTCCTGTTAAAGAAATAAATAATGCAGCCTCGGTAAACATAAGAGACAAAAAGATTTTCAGCATCACCATATTATTAAATAATATTCTCCTTTAAAGGAATGTAAGAAATTAAGTATAATTACAGAATATAACTCTAAAAACAACTGCAATTCAAACAAGAATGTAGAGGTCTTGAAATTCCCCTCCATAAGGTTCTGCTCAGTAGTAAATTTTAGTTTTTTAAGTGAGATTGTGGTGAAATTGAAAGCAACAATACAGCTAACCTAGAGAGTAAAAATAAGATATCTGATAACATTGTGGTTAAGCACAAAACTTTTTATGGACATAAACATTCTGGGTTGGAACAGGAATCACAATATTACTGTTTTCTCTTGATATTAATAATGTAGCTGTGGTGAATTTTGTATTTTTTATGAAGTGTTTTCAGGGTTTTCAATACTGTATTTTTGATCAAATATCTGCAGCGTTTTCAAGCATAAGAGGCTTCTTTTGTTTATATATATATATATATATATATATAGATCTATATATATTTCCTGAAACTTATGGAATCACAAAATGAATTGTGGTGAATTAATTTACCTGCATTGACACTCCCAGTTTCTGTTAATTTATCAACTACATTACATAATTAACAGAAACTAAGAGAGTGTATATAGGTAAATTAATTAACCATACATGTTTTGGGGGAAAATGCATATATATATATATATATATATATATAATCAGCAGTAGTCTAATCAGTCTCTTTATAAGCAGCTACAGCTCTGCTGTAAGTTTGACCTCATCATGTGTTTCGCCATGGTTGTGTTTCACCTCACAAATCATCCACCCCCACTGCTCTCGATCAGCTGAGCTCATACAGTGGGCCATTAATTAAGCGTGAAACCATGAGGTGGCATTTTGGTGACACTTAGAATGCATCATGATGGACGAGTGCTCAAATGCAGGCGTATGAGCTCACCCATGAGGAGTGTGTCTCAGGGTGCCTGCGAGTCCTTACCTTTTGGTAATCAAAGTGTGGGAAAGACAGGAGGGGGCGAACACGGCCCTAAAACAACATACAGTAGAACATATTTATTATATATTATAATAATGTATATAAAAAATACTTTTCATGACATGATCTTGACCTGACTGTTAAACTATTTTGCTTTTTTGGAGACATATTTAGGTAGTTTAAGTGATATACTAATATAATATGTCAGTGATGCACTCACGTAACATCTTTGAGAGAGTTTTTAAACTCTTTTCCCAGGTTCTGCATGTAGGTCCACTGCTGCTCTGAGAGTGACTGCCCGCCCATATAAATGTTCTCCACTCGTAACTGTTCCTCATCAAACAACCACTGCACTACAGTTCTGCTCTGAGAGTGACTGCCCACCCATATAAATGTTCTCCACTAGTAAGTCTTATTAACATTAACCACTTCAGTAAAGATGTTTTTATTCATATCAAACAGATGGCACACCCTCACCGGGTTATGTATGAGTACAGTTTGTGTCCAAAAAAAAGCATTGCCATTCCTCGCCTCTTTTATACTGCTGCTTGCACTTTTCTGGAACAACACCACCCCACAGCCTAAAAGAGACATAATATCACCAGAAAACTGATATCAATGAAGCAGCACATTTTGAGAATTCCTTTATGTCTACAGGAAAAATGTGTAGGATGAGTTATACACTGATGTATACAATAAGCAATAGTAACATTGCAGCTGGCTTTAGAAATAAACAACACATAATGTTTTGGAATTTTTTTTATCCCTTGTGATTTTTATTATATTGAATGTGCACTTGTAGTGAAGATCAAATATCAAAAAGTACATTTTTAAAAATCTGTTCTTACAGATGAAATATTATTGATGAAATATAGGGCCAGTTAATAAACTTAAAGATATACACATCCACAACTTTGTTTGTTTACCGACCTTAAGTGCACTTCTAAAAAAGTGCACTTTATAATAATGTTGAATTAAGAGGGTTACTTTAAAGTACATTTTACTTTTATCATGATTTAAAAAAACCACATTTTTTAAATAAAATAGAAAAATATTTTTATAAATTATTATAAAATATTTTTTATAATATTTTTATAATTATTTTGATATACTAACCTTATTAAAGCACACATAAAGTACTTACATTAAAGTTAATATTTACATTTTAAACTTAATAATTTCAAATGTGTAATTACAAATATATCTAAATAAAAATTACATAGAAATGACACATTTAAGTATATTTAAGTTTAAAGTATATACCATAAATGCTTGTCATTACATTCAGCAGTACAATTTTAACCATATTTCAATTACAGTTGGAATAATTATATGAAATTTAATATAAAGTACTGAAGTCCTATTTAAATGGGTCACTTTACCGAATTCCTTTTTTTATGGCATCCACAGGGGTGCAGGAGGCACTGTCTGGACATTCCGGAGCTTTTTGCTGTTTACTCTCCAGAAACCAGCCTGAGTCGACAAGGCCGCGCACCTGAGCATCAGCCCCCAACTGCTCCAGAAGACTGGATACCTTATCAATGTTCAGCAGCACACCTGTTCCCCCAGCACTAACGGAAAGAAAAAATAAGTGCAGTCAATTCAGTCCCAAAATATTACCTTGTAGAGATCAGTGAAACTACAAATATTGTTCTGAATATCAGATGGCTTCAAGAAATGCTTTGGGATAACCAAACAAAACATGCTGCTAACATTGGAGGAATCCTCAGAACTTGTTTTGCCTCCTTGGCAGGCCATATATAGATATTATGTCATTGTCTATAGCATTACAGGCTGCAGTAAACATTTTTATGGTAGACAACAGGATGTGTTGAAAATAGTGCTTCGGTCAGTGTTGTGGTAAAACTTAAGGGGTGGTCCATGGACGGGAATAGGATTTTCATGGTACTCCAGATGGCTCTGTTTTCAATTGTTCATAGCATCTTGTTTTTAGATCTGCAGCAACAGGTGTAATGGGTCTCTAATGTTGTCTTTGTTTATGAGTGAATTCAAATCTAATTATGGGATTTATAATAGCTATGGTTCTTGGATTGTGGAAACAAATAGCAGAAAAAAAAAGAAAAAAACTCTGAACATTTCTTTCAGGCCAATCATTGAGGCAAACTCACTGTACCTAAGGATTAATACTGTTAAGTAATCTCTCTTTTACGATAAATGCAGCCCATCATTTGAGAAACATATACAAAATAGATACAAACCCAATGTCATAAGTATTTTTGTCCAAACTAAAACAGTTTGGTAACACAACCAGAGACCTCACCTTGTTCCTGCCAACATCACAACTTTGGCTTGTTTCAGTCCTTTTGGGGCAAGATCTTTGATCACTTCCCGAATGATTTGAGATCCCATGAAAGCATATTCTGCGGTGGAATAAATCATTAATATTGGAAACAAAAAACGTCAATAGTCTCACAAAAATTATCTCTGAAAAATACCTGTACCTGTTTCTTTTGCCTGTTTGGACTTTAATGCTGCTTTGTTACCACTCCACACATCACTTGAACAATAGGGAACAAACCTGTTCACATCAGATAAGATACATAAGTAAGTTAGATGGTCAATTATAAAGCTTATATAAATATCACTCTTGAATTTTTCAAATACTTACACAATATTGGCATTATACCAGTGAGGATTTTCATCAACTTGTGTTGACAGTAAACCACTTCCTGCAAATAATCAGGTTGTTTTCAAAAAGAATCACAGAAGTATGGCTTGCAACACTAGCTAGAAGAAAGCGAGATGTGTTGCTGTGAGTGTGGTTAATATCAGCCTACCTTTGCGTGTCTGTGGCCAGTCAGCTGAGCTCATAAGTCGGGGGATAGTTTATCTTGAATCGCAGGTCTCTTTGTTGTAGCAGCACCAGCCACCTAAAAGAAAATAATTGGAATTAATTTTCACATTATCCTTCTTTTGTGCAGATTTCAAAAACGTACACAGCTTGGACTGTATTGGCACAAATTTACAGTGTTTTACTTTGTTTCAAACAACAACTTGCAGTAGAGAGGACCAGCTTTTGTTACCTATATTATTTTAAAATTTGTTTGAATTAGTCGAGTCACAAAACAGCACAGTGTACAGTGAATTTGTGTCAGCTTGTTATTTTGACAGGAGTTACACAAGTATTATTACAATTGCATGTAAAGTAAGTTTGCTAACTTTCCCCCTCTCCATTTAAGTTGCTTCCTCTTGGCAAGACTTTCCAAGTAAAGAGAGAGAGACATTGCATGATTTATGTTTACACCTTGTTCTCCTTCTTGCATTGTTTAATTTTGCCATGTCTAATTCAACATCGCATGTTACTTTTCTTGACCAGTGACACTATAGGTCTTCATGACTTACTGGTTAACCAACGTGATGTGACATGCTCCAAAAAAGCAAAAAAAAATGACATGTCTAAGAAGATGACCAGCCTCAAAATAACGCTGAGCACTGCATTTAAGCCTGCTGACCTCTCTCGACAAAATTAACTTCGTTTTAAATACTCACCTTCCAAAAATATCAGCCATCTCTTACTTCCTTTGAACTCCTTTAGGTAAAAACTGGGGGCCACAAATAATATAGATGGTCTAGGGAACATAGCCATATGAGGACATTTACAAAACTGTCAAAGAGCCAATATTTAACTTAACATTGCAACACTGCAACAATTTTGTTCATTTATGATTTGCCAGATGTCCTTTTTTCCATGACATTGAATGTTTAAATATTACCAGTTACTGTATCCTCTGGGATTCAAACCCATGACCTGTTGCTCTACAAATTGGCCAAGTTTATGCACCTCTGGCTAAGCAGTGAGGATGTGAGTGCTGTGTCTTACCCAGCAGCAGTAACCATCATGCATGTCACTAATGTGTTCTTAAGAAAGTGCAGCTTCATTTTTCATCAACAGGCTTGTTGACAGATGCGCTTTGTTGGGCGGTTCCACGACCTCCAGAGTTAGTTTTCTTTACTGGAATCGCCAGCACCTGCTAGCGCAGGGTTTGGGTCATCTTCAGGGCCATGTTGGGCTTGTCTCTTTAGCCTGGCTGTTAGGCTTCTTTGCAGGTTTTCCACCTGGCTTGACATTGCGATTGTTGTTCTGACAAGAAATGACTCCCAGCAGGAAGCAAGGAACATGACATGACACAGAATATTCATATCAAATCCGACAGGACCACCCTAGAAAAACCAAATGGAACAGTCTGTTATGAAACTCCAAAAACGATTTAAAGCAACACCTTCATTTTTTTTTTTATCATGAAAGGCCCATGTTTTGAAAAGACACTGCTTTTAAAATTCATTTAATGATTAATTCTGTCACCACCAATGACAATTAGAAGTGATCAACTTTAAGCTTGATCAACACTCACCCTTCAAAGCATCACTGGTCCTGGTCTCCGGGCGTCTAGGAGAGCAAAAATCCTCAGGCAATGCGGGAAAGGTGGTTTTTCGAATTGATGCTATGCCTGCGTCCTGAAAAGAACGAAGAGCTTTGTCTTTGGTGTGGTCCGTGCTAGATTTTATAGGGCCTAACCATATGGATTGCATTTCTCAACAATCCCCTCCCCTTTGAGCTGGTGCCAGCCTCTGGCTGCAACCAATGACACACCAAACCTGGACTTGTTTTTTTAATGGACGTCTCATGCGAGGATCAGAAAAGATAACATGCGCTCTCCCCCAACCATATTTCAAAGGACATCCCCCTCCCACCTAACTTAGTCTCACAACAAGCCTTCACGCGCCCTCGCCCTAGAACGGGTCTCGACTTTGATTCGTTTAACACCTTACATGGCTTGAAATACCGAATAACCCTGAGGCTACATGGCATGTGGCTCTAGGTCCATTGGAGCAGACCTCATCCCTGTTTCACTCTAATAGGGAGAAACTCCTTCACTCATTTGAATAATAATCCTATGAAAACTCTATGATATAATCCTATGAAATGATCATTCAGAAAATTGCGTAAAGTCTTCTCAAATGTAAAGAAATGGAAGTGAGCGCTATTGTTCCCAGATTTATGAAGTATCTGCTGGATTGATCGCACAGGGTTGCCTTACATAAGCAACAGTCTAGGGGGGGGGGGAGACTGATGCTGGTCATTATCCACTCTGCTTATCAATCACTTTGATAAATGTATATATGTAAATAATGATGTTATGGAAAGTTTGCTACATCTTTGGAATAAGAGACATGAATTTTGCGTCTACACCTTTGGTATCAGGAGACCTGTCTCTTTGAGTCTGAACCAACTAGAGCGGTCATCATCTATAGTATAGAGCACTGTCCAGGAGCCCTCTTTTTTGACATGAGAATTTTCTAAAATATTATTGGTATATAGTGGTGACGATTCAAGAACATGTATCTAAAAATTGCAGCATATAACCGAGACACTCAACAAGAATACAAGAATTAAAAACTATATGAAATTCATTCAGTAACTATTTTATAAAATTACAATATAGCACGCCTTCAATTGCATGCCACACAATGATACTTTATTTTCCAAAGCAGTGAAAAAAACCATGATAAATTACAGTACGAACTCAAATGCCAACAGTTGTACAATTTAATCTTGCACAAAATAATGACCTATTAATTTAGAAATAATTTACAAATTGCAAATATAAAAAATAAACATAAATAATAAAAAAATATAATATAGGGGTGCTTACCTTGACTTCTAGGACAAGTTGTCAGACTCAGATAGTTTTTACCATTCATTGTGTTGGAGCGCACAAGTCTACAGTGTGCCAGATGAGGTGAAAGTATTTAGACAAAAAATGTCTAAACAGCTAATCAAATGACATTTCTGAATTTGATCTACTGAGCTGAAAACATTCTTCATTCTTTCCTGTATTTAGAAAACGCATAGCTGCCGTTCTCTTCCCAGAATTCCATTGCAACAATCTCGCGAAGCAGACCTCACAATGCAGAAAAACAGAGAAAAAAAAGGGTGTAATCAGCTTCAGCTTTTTCTTGCCAATACCACAGCCAGAATGTTTTGAAAAAAAGCTTTAGATGGCATTGCTTGGTCTTTTGTTGTCTTGATATCTGCTTCAATAGATTCTTTCAATAGAAGCTGGCAGTAAAGATGCTGCAGATGTCTGTGGGTCTGAACTGCAAGTAACTCCGCTGCACTGACCAGAAGTGACACAAAGAAGAGCAGACTGCCCGTCTATTGTTTCATTTTTAAAAAGGAAACCAATCCCATATCACTGGATAATCGTGTGGCCAGCGGAGAACTATAGGACTTCGGTTTTTGTTTTGGAATGTGTTTTCAAATGTACAGCCAAGGTCAGCTCCCATGACATTGAGTGCCTCGAAAGTGGTCTGAGTTTCCTTTCCTTTGTCTGTGTCTGTTTTGTCTGTGTGCTGCATTTTGAAGGTCTGAAGAGTGCATTTCAGCTGACAGGCATCAAAGCATGCCGCACACCTCTGAGAACTGTATAGATGTGATTTTCAGAGCACAGTAATGCGTAAAGGTCATGATCTTAAGGGATCATATCATCTAAACATCTAAGCTGAATGCTTGCGACTTAAACATCCACAATTTACACACCAGGCAGTTGTTCAATGCATGTAGATCCAAGTTCATCTGAAGCTGGAGCTTAGATTGAAACCATGAGAGAAATAGAGATCATTAGAAAAGCTTTTGATAGTTTTTGATTGTCAGCAGTGCTCAAGTGCACTTTGTAATTGAGAGAAATATATATGCAAAGGTGCAGGTGATTTGCATGCTCGCTGGTGCAAGCCCATTTATGTGTGGTAATTTTTGCTGAGAACAGTTTTTGTAAGTTTTTTTTTCATGGCTGTTTGTCATCAGCTTTGACATCTCTGGGCTTTGATTTATTGGTGCAAAGTGTGAGAGGCCTACCAAAGGGAAGAGTGCGCTGAAGCAAGCATTATGCTGGGCATGACATGTTAACCTTCTGTAAGCAGTCAACGGGATTGATGGTCTTGGCACGCTCCATAGTGTAATAACAATAGAAAACAAGTGGCACGATTTGAATTTTGAGGTTCCACGGCAAAAGTGTGACTCAAAAGTCACTTTCATCATGCAAGAACTTTAACTCATGACTTCACCCCAAAATGAGTCACATTGGAGTCAATGGCATGTGTGCTTACTAATTCTATTACCTCTATGGTATGCACTGTAGATATGATGAAAAAATGAATTCTTTTCTTCTGAAGAACATTGCAGGTGTGTAGTAATATGCATTCCTGAACATTCCTAAACCTGCCATGTTGCATTGTTCTTTGACTTCAGTACTAACAACCGTGACAAAATTTTTTGGCTACACTTTAATTGTAAGGTGTCATCGTTACAGTGTAATTATATACATTTTAAGTACCAAGTCAATATTAGTGGATGGTACTTCCTATATGGTTGGGGTTAGGATTGAGTGTCTGGTTTAGGGTAACTTGCATGTAATTATGCATAAGTTATTGTGGTTATAATAGTACGGGCATGGAACATGGTGTAACAAGGACACCGTAAAATGAAGTGTTAGGTTATGCTAATTTCTTGTGTTGCTGGCCAGTTAAGCAATGAGGCCAAACATTACGTAAGGGTGGTTAGGTCAATAAATGTTAATATAAAATCAGTGTTTGCCAATACAATAGAAACTCCTTTCCTGTGTATCACAGCGTTACATTTTATTGGGATTAATCCTAATTTTGTGTCTGCAGAAAAGCGGCCTATTTTATGAGCTAATTCTTGAAGTGAAAAAAATCCTTTATATATACAGTTTATAGCATATATATTAATTTCTGATACAATTTGTTACTGGGATTCTGCAGTTCCTGTCATCTTTTATTCAATTACTTAAACTAAATTGTCAAATAAAATGAGTATGAGCGTATTTTATATTTTATAAGAAAAGTCATTTTGCATAATCATTAAACTATGATCTAGATTTGTTTTAAAAGTAAATGCACATTGTTCTTACAAAGCCACATCTTTCCTTTTCTCTTACCCTACACCACTCAATGTCTGAAATGTGGCAAGAGCAAGACACAGTCCAAACAGTGGAGAAAAAACAGATTTTGGGCTTAAAGGGTTAGTTCACCCAAAAATTGTTTCCCAAAGATGAGATGAAGGTCTTACGGGTTTGGAACGACATGAGGGTGAGTAATTATTGACAGAATTTTCATTTTTTTGTGTGAACTAACTCTTTAAAAAAGGGGCCAGCCAGGAGGAGAAAGCTCTATCCAAATATATTTATTTTTCAGCAGTCTACACTACATATTTTACAGGGGCAGTGCCTTGCGTATCCTAGGTTACAAGTGTATTGTTCAAGTGCACAGTAGTCATCATAGGATTGCCTCCGTGGGATTATCAGCACAGATTGTACATTCTCTACATAAAACTATCTAAATTCTGAGACCTGATGGGATCCATCTGTAAAGAGTTTGTTGGACCCTAGTTGGGTCGTGTGGGGCCTCATCAAATGCTTGGGCAAATAGCTTGAGAGCCGGCAACAAATAAGACAGTATGAGGCAGCAGCATGGCCTTGAAGTATGCTGGTGAAGGCCCACATCCTGTCAAGCCCTTGATTACTGTTCTCTGAGGGTCAACGCCACCCCTCTGGGGACCTCCATAAGCTTGCCCCAATCTGATCTGAAACACAGCCGTGGACGGTGCCAACACAAATGTAGGCTCCCCAAAACAATGTCATGGACTTACCAGAGAACAAACATCTATAACATTCGTAACATATGCTCAACCTGTTGTTTTTTAACAACGGCAAATGTACATAACTCCCCTAATCATGCACTCTACTAATGGCCTGGTGGCCAAGCTATAATGTCACAGTTTCGGTTAGTTAGTTTAGACATGGAGTTATATTTAATATAGCTAAAAATATGAATATACAGAAAATTAGAATATTTGTGATTACAACCATACCCATGATCTTATACTGTGGCCCAGTTGCATAAAATGTTAAAGTTAGTCATCTTAATATTCTTATATTTTTTCTTTAAGCCTGGTCATAACAATAATTATTATTATTAGGTAAGATGGTTAAATAAAATCACAGATTGGTCTAATCTAAGTTGAATACTGAAAAATAAGATATTAGTCTTAATATAGACTATACGAGGCTACGGGTTCATGTATGTCCCCTGGTGGGATTGTTTTGGTATTGTTGTTGTTGTATTTGTTGTTTTGAGTACAGTACTGTCGCCTATAAAATCAGTGTGTGTAACTATTTTTGCGATAGTAAAATTTAAGAACAAACCACTAAGAATGATTAGAATGGAATAAACACAGAATGTTTTGAGGCATATCCACATATAAAGAATGGAACTGTTGTTGAGACATTTCATTGTATGGACAAAAAACAAGAAATCATTACAGGTTTGGAAGGTTTAGAGGTGAGTAAATATTGCAGATTTTTGAATTCATGTGTAGTGCTTTAGTAACGCAGAAACGAGTTAAGTGGTAGTAGAGGATATTAGAGATATAGTTCATGACGTACCACATAACAGAGACTATGGTTTACGGTAAAACAAATGAGGCCGACAAACTTTCAAACCAATTTTTTAAATAAAAAAAAAACGTTACAGAGAGATGTGAGCAAGAGGACGTTTGTTTAAATTTATAGTCAGTGATGCATTGGATGCCTTTGGTGTGGCCACGAAACGAAATGAGCTGCATATGAAAGTTTGTAATGGATTTTTTGTGTGGATTTATATTACCATTGGTGCTCAAAATTTACAGCAACAATGTTTCACAGATACAGAAGCCATAATGTTTTTGAATTTTTTAAGTTTGTTTAGTTGTTATGTTGATTTCCTCCAATATAAAAGTGGATTCCTCTGAGAGGTGTATTTTAGGGGGCAAAGCCTTTTCCAGACACATAACAGGTAGATGGGGATCCCAAAAACAAACACACCCATTACCTTATGCAACAAACATCAGGTCTGACTTTATGAATTGAAAGCCAATGATCTAATGCAGTGTTTGCTCAAAAACTATTCTTGAAAGTTTAAAAAATAACCCGCAAAAAGGTTGGCACTTATTTCACACACTGTTAGCTGGCTGGAAATTTTATTGGCTGCTGGCAGACAATGTTTTGTGGTTTATTTTCCGAGTGATATTTTAATCAAGAACATGTTAGCATTTTTGCCCCAAAGTATACCAGTTTTTTTTTCAACTTGACGGAGCAAATTGGTTGCAAGAGTTCTGAGGTATTTTTCAGTTGTGGCACACCCTATGGGTAGAATGAATTGACATGGCTTGTCATGCATCTATCTTCAGAATGTCCTCTTATATCGAGTTGTATTAAGGTTTCTTAAATATGGACTATATATTAAGTCCACTAATTAAAATAGGCAATCCCCGATTGTTTCATTGGCTTATGTATTTGCAATGCTTAGACGCAACTTACATTCTTTTGATACAACTTTTTTGTCATTAAGATCTTGAGAAGGTGTTCTTCCCAAAATATCATGCAAATCGGCCCACGGGAGATAAGATCTTTCTGCAAAATGGCTGGAAATAATGTGTACAATAATGCCCCTTATTACAGCACCACTTAGTGTCAAAACAGATCCTGTCAAGTTTGGGGTCTATGTGATTTACATGTCTCTGACTCTCATACACTTTTTTAGGGCAGAGAAGAAGAAAATCAGAACAATCATCATCAAACATCAGAAGTTACTATTATATAAGCCATCTGCCATGTTGGATGAAGAGATCATGGCATAAAAAACTCAACACACTAACAGCCTGTAAATTGAGAGAGATTAAATATAGAGTCAAACATCTAATGATAGAGTATAGTGACTTGTTGGTTTTGTATTTCCGATGTCAGAATGAAAATGGTAAAGACAGAAAGCTCTCTCGCTTCTGTGGTTTTCTGTCGGCTCTGAACACTCTGGGACATAATTGTATGGGAAAGCTTTATGGTTACTTACGTATTTGGGGTGCTGCAAAACAATGGTGATTGATAGCTCCCAAGTAGGTTTGAACCATGGGCGCCACTGAAAAAGTTATTATTACTTAGCTTTACTGGCAAATTAGTTGCTTTTGTATCCTAAATAATCCTATGCTTAAAAAAAAAAGGATCTACTCAAAAAAGTTCGAAGTTCAGGCACATAAAAATACATGTTATGGTCTATGACAAATGGGTAAATCTGGAAGTAAAACTGGTGGAATACAATATGTTTATTTTATTTTTCTTTTTTAAACAATCCGCTTTTTTTGTGTGTGAACACACTCTGTGCATTGACTACAAATTTTTGGAATTTTTTCTCTCTCTGTTCTCTTAAACAGTGAGCGATAATTATAGTTGTCGGTTTTATGGTGTTACTGGTATTTAACAACCTGCAGCTTGAGCGGACTCATCACTTCATGCTTTTATGTTTATTGGTAAATTTTTTGTCACACAATCTGGATGCCAAATATGCAGTTCAATACTTGTTGTGCTTTTTTAAAACATCTTACATCATGCAGTGAAAGCTGTCAGCACTATTCATCGACAAACAGCGAATAAACCCCTGACTCACGGTGGGCTTTAAAGTAAGAATGTGCAATTCTGCTGTCGTTCTCTGGAATAGTCTGTGTGAGAGAATATGTCTAAAACAATATATGTCAAAAAGAGTGGGGGGAAAAAAACAGCAGATGAGAAAAAAATGAGATAATGCGAAAAAAGATTTGTTTATATTTTGATTATTCATAATGAAATTGAAAGGTGAATAGCACAAAACCATTAAAAAACTGTCAAGTCAAAAAAAAAAAAATCTACATATCAAAAAAAATATCATATAAATGATATTTTAATAATGATTATTTACAGGCTTATGTATGTATGCATGTATTTAATCATGTATGCCATCTAATGTTCCCATAAATTAAATATATTAATTAACCTCTTAGCTTATACTGAATAATTAATAGTCTAACAGTATAAGCCAAGACATTAATTTAAATTATCACACACACTGAAATCTGACCTATTGTGTGCTTTGGAAGAATGAAACAATCTAATTGCCATGGCAGCAATGTGGCATCTCAGATAAGGTTTGACAGCTGTCCTTTCGCACAATGCATATTCTAACAAAAAAAACCAAATCAAAGCACTGTTGTTTAACCCTCTTCTTCATAATAACGTTTGAAATGTATGAGTGTTTTTTGTGCAACGGGATCTAAACTGGGGGACCTGATTTTATGATTTATGAACACACACGTCCTCACTTTTTATATATGTGAAACTAGAGCACGGCGGTAGTTTTTGTCTCAGGGTGCTGTCTGGATGGATGGAAGGTGATGGTCATCCCCGAACACTGACCATCTGATCCAATTGTGGAGGTGGAAAACTGCCTGGTTCATTGGAAAAGACAAACTGGCTCAGTTCACTGAATCTCTGCTTATAAGTTGTCAGAATCTTACATTCATGTCTGTCTTCGGGGGTAATTCCTAGACAAACAAGTGCTGGAATTTAGTAGTAGCAATGTCAAGGTCATTGATTTTATTTTTCAGGTCATCCACTATCTCTATTTCTTATCAATCAATTCTGACACAAATGTTCTCTGAAGGTCTGACCTTCATAGATTTTTCATAGAGCTCCATTACATCTCTTGCATTAAAGCGATTTTTTGTGCAGAACACAGAAAAAGATTTTTGTTTCCCATTGGCTTTCACTGTGTTTTTTTTTGTCCTTACAATGGTAAGTTAATGGGAACACAAAAACAGGGTTTAGTTACCAAACAATTTTTTTCAAAATACTGTCTCTATAATTTTCATATATGTTTCACAAAATAAAGAAATGCATATAGAATGATATGAGGGCAGAATTTTCATATTTGTTGGGCAGGCTATCACTTTTATGTCCACCAAGTGGCGCCATACAGACAAGATGCATGATAGTATGCCTTTCTTATTTCATTACTTGCAATCATTTCAATCTTCAAGTCACTTTACTTGTAATTTATTCACATATATACACTTTTTTGTCTTGATAATGATGTCATGGTTTTATTTTTAAGCCACTATGGTTTCTTTTAGGTTTTCTTTTATAACCTGCTTGGTCAAAGGTGTCCTCTCAGCTCAAAATAAAATAAAACAGTGATTTTGTGACAACACATTTATTTGGACCAAATAAACAGTTTTGTGAGACAATTTTTTTAATTACAAAATTGTTTCAAATGTTAAAGGTTGTCGAGAAGTTTACTTTTTAGAATCACCATATCAAACTGACCATAAACTCTTTTTCAAAATGTGCTTTACATAAATTTCACCTACTTACTTACTGTACATGAATTGGCATAAAAAAACAAAATAATATTTACCACATCATGCCATTGTTTAAAATGACTTTTAAATACGCTGAGAAATATAGAATAGCAGCTTTACTACAGCCAGCCTGTAATAGCTGTTTCACAAGAAGGAAAAATCCTGGTACCTATAGTTGAAAAACAAGTTAAAAAAAAAAAAAGACTTCAGATTTTTTTTAACAACAACAACAAAACTAAAACATACATTTCATATGAAGCAAACCAACATATCAAAACTCACCAGACCTCAGCATCATGCTCCCAATCCTGTGTCATGAATGTTCTTTTCAATCCATCACGAAATTCATTTAAGGCAATAACGCTGATAAAATTAAAACCATTAAGTTATATGTTCTCAGTGTGAATTTTAGATAGCTTTACCTTTTTGCATGTTAGCTGTAAAATAATTTTTGAAAGGAGTGATGATTTTAACAATGCTGTACTATAAGTGTGCCAATGATTTAGTACGGGTATAAAATACACACATTACCTGTAGTAACTCTGTGTATCTCTCTGGGTCAGCCTCCATTAGTAAGTTAAAAATTCGGATTTGGCTGTTGTAGTGCTCTGAGATGCTCTCCCCTACCACACTGCAACAGCTGCATGCCATAGGGGCCCCTTCCTTACCCAGAACGAGCGAGCAGTACAGGCCCCTGAAACCCACAGACGGTTAGAAGCAAATTACTCACAAAGCATAATGCAAAAGCAAGTAACATAAACGATCAAAATAGTTTATAAAACATACCTAATGCAAACACCAGAGCAATATTCCATAATGGCAACAATAATGTTGGTCCCCGACACCCGATGCTTCTCCAAGGACTTCTCATTACTAAAACCTTCCATCCAAATGCATTTTCTTCTTGTCCCACATATGCTGCAAAGGACATTCAGTTCAGTCAGTCCAGTTACTGCAATTAAAACCTGTAAAAGTGCATTTAAAGACTAATGTTCAGTACCTGGATTAGAGGCCCTGTTTTGAGTTCTTTCCAAGAACTGCCATCTGCCCAGCGTAGATGCGATTGGCTCCGTACTCTCCTGCATGATCAACCCTCAACATACTGTCCAGCATGGCTTTCTCCCCTCCTCTTCATCACGTGGTGGAGGAAGGGGACACTGTATCTTCTGGGATTGACACTGAGCCATTTACTGCACACACATACAAACAAAGAAAAAACTCTGTAAGAAAAAGAACACATTCACTTTGCCTTGAAATACACTAAAGCTTGAAAGCCTTGTCACTGATTATTATTACTATGCCTACATTAAAATAATAGTAATCACTTTACTATGAAACAGCACTATTTTCTCACAAACAACAAACTCTCAAAAAACTACATAATTTTGGACCAGAAAACAATTACATATTAAATGTAATGCTTACTGTGCATTGTTCGGTTTAAACAGAGTAACAGGGTTTTATACCTGTTTTAAAATAGATATGTACACAATTTTAACATGGTTGAAAAAAAAAAGTCAAACAGAAAATAATAGAACACCTAGATAGGAAACCTAGATAAAAAAAAAAATCGAAAATTTTTTCTGAATGTTATGCAAGCAATTCCACAACTAACCACTTGTTGAAAGGGAAAAAAAGGGCATTATTTTGTACCGAGTTAGCAAAGTATACATTAGGTTATTAAATAATGTGTCTGAAATTATCGTGATTCACATATCACATATCTGCAAACAAAAAAAAGTTATTACTTTTATTTTAGCCCTCATCTGCAGTAACTATCTGAAATATTGAGAGAAACTTCAAATTTTCCAAATAAAAAAAAAAATCATGTCACATAAATCCAAAACAATCTAACCTTTACAAATCATCTAAGTTTTGACTGTTATAATTACTATGTTAAGGGCCATCACTACGAGCTATCATTTGAGCAGTATTTACAGCTGAAAGTTCGAAGAAACTGGGTTTTCTTGACATCAGTGTGAAGCAGCTGTCATTACATACACGCGTTTACCCTCTGTTTACAGCACGACAGTTCCTCGCGCTTGACGGACAGAAAGCACGACTAAGGTCCAGTCTCAAAGCACACTGCGCGGCTCTCTGCATGTCTAGAAATATACAATTATATAATACAAACTGTAAACAGAAAAGGTATATTAACGTTGAAGGTTGTGGCGCATATAAGTGACGTCATCGCGTCGCTAAGTTCGTGCACGTGCAGACGTCGGGTGTTTGTGTGATGTCGGTGGGCTTTATGTCCCGAAGAACTTTTTTTAAAGACAACGATAGCAAACTAAAAAATCTTTTTGTAAAGCAAGGTATCACAAAATATTACCTAATGTGTATTATAGGTATTATAAAACTCTTCGGTATTCCTCTTAACGCCCCATAGGTGGCACTGTCACACAAATGAGTCCAACAAGTCTTTTAGTTTGGTTACTAAATGTATGGACTGAAGCAGTACAGAATACATTTCTCAGTAGGGCAGCTAAACTGTCCAGCACCAGCACATTTTCCCACCTGATTTGGGTAGTCAGTGTAAAAATTTCCCATAGCTAAATGTTATTCCTATAGACTTGCCCACAATTCCTCAGTGATGCAATTCTGTGGCATAGCTATACAATGCCCTTTTTCTTTCAGGTTAAACTTCTGGCCCTTTGGTAGGCTGTATTTCACCCTTTGTAATTAGTTGGAACATTCTAGTAAACCAGTAAATTAATTTTCAAAGTCACTTTTTCATGGTGTGTAAACTGTAGGCGTCCAGTTTACATGCCTTTTGGTAAAGTGTAGAATGTGATTTTTCATCCAAGTCGGCCGGTAAATTCCATGGCTTCTGTAGCTATGTCTTAGATTAAGACATACTTGCATATATTTCACCCTGCAGTGATAAAAATGGAGCCTGGCCATCTGAAGAAAGAAGGTGCTGACTGCTATGGAACTGCGACTGGCATTAGGTAAACATTGAACTGTAGGTAGAAGTCGCCCTGTACAGTTAACGCTGTGAGTAAGTTATGGGAATTTAATGCTAGGTCCCAACATTACAAGACAATTTCAGCTTTAAACAGCCTTTGAAATGGAGTATTATGTAATGTAAAAAATGTGAGGTCAAACAACTGAGAAAACTGAACTTTAAAAAGGAATAGAGTTTTTTTTGTCCTCAGGAAACAAAAAAAAGTAAAACAGTGTTAACACTTGTTATATTTTTAAAATTAATCTTTATTTAATCAAGATATGTAAAATGAGATATCCATCATTCCGCGGTGTAGTATATTAAAGTAATGCACAGATGTTTGTGGTTGAAGCTAACATGTTATTTAAGCACCAAAACTATATATTTTATGACACTGATATTTGACATCTTTAGTGTAGTTTATGATATAAAGAGGGCCAGCTTATGGTATTACTCAGACAAATATTATTTAAAAGCTTTAAGTGAGTTTTCAAAATCTGTATCCATTGATATGTCAACAAGTGTGGAAAGAAGTAATGTGTTTCATGTTTGTTCCAAGCCTTCGGGTCAGACAGCCTTAGACATAGCTGTGGTGGAGTAATGTCTAAGAGCTCTATGCAAAATTTAGTTTATTTGTTTTTGCACTGATGAGAGAGACATGACAACTCTTGCTTTAATGTGTGTCAAGGGCCATGTGATGTATTCATTTTTTCAAAATGTTGGACATACGTATACATCAAGAGTATAGTAAGTAATTTTATTAGTAGCTTATAATGCATTTAGTGATTGAATATGTCCACATTTTGAAACATCCCTCTTATATGCCTGCGCCACAGTTAAATCACTGGTGAAAAATAATTGTGATTACTGTAATTTTGAGATATTACTAATATAATAAAATGTATAATTAAATATACTTTCTTTGAATGCTTCTGGATGATGTCCATTGCTCAATACATTGAAGTACAACCTCTGGAATCTTCTTGATTATTTTTGAGGAGCAATGTGCAATTGTCTTACTAGATATTTAGACTGAAAACTGTTTTGACAGATACCATTTCAACATCACCTGGTGTTTTATCACTTTGTCACAGCACTTTTTTGTATTATTGATTGAACACTTTTCTGATTTTATTGTTTCTTCATCGGAACAGATTTGAAGAAATTAATATTACATCAGTTACCAAGGGAATTTCTGTAGTGAATGGGTGCCGTCAGAATGAGAGTCCAAACAGCTGATAAAAACATAACAAGAATCCACAAGTAATTCACATGACTCCAGTCCATCAATTAATATATGTTGAAGTGAAATGCTGTGTGCTTATAAGAAACAGATCCATCAAAAGATGTTTTTAACTTCAAACCAACTTCCAGCTAAGATAGAAGAGTCCTCTATCCATAATATGCTTTCTGAGTATTATTTAGGTGGTTTTTGATTTGAGAGAAAGTTTGAAGTCGGACGTTTTTAACTACTGAAGTGTTATGAATTTTGGACTTATATTTTGGCCAGAAGTCATGGTTTGAATTAAAATGCCTTGATGATGAAGTGGTTCCTTACAAACATGCAGCTTTTCACTTCACACGACACTAATTTGTTGGACTGGAGTAATGTTGATTACTTCTGGATTATTGTGATGCTTTCATCAGCTGTTTGGACTCTTATTTTGACGGCACCCATTCTTCACTGCAGCGGATCTACTGGGGAGCAAGTGGATGTGGATCATGGGTGGCCTGAGGGTGAGTAACTTTTCAGCAATTTTTTTTTCAGCATTTTTAAAATATAAGTACAATTTAAAATCATGTACATAGACAATAAATGCACTGTATGATTAATTGAAATGTTATTACATTAAAGACACTTAATATAAAATGGGTCTAAAGGATTTAATATCACCTGCATAGCCCAGCAGACTCAGGGGAAAATCTAGTGCACATAATAGTCTGTGGTCAGGAACTGGGTTACTGGCTTACGCCTGTTATGTAACCCTGGTGCAAGTTTAAAAATTGGCTCAACACATTTTATTTTATTGTTGCTCAGTGGTATCCCCTGAAAAAAGACAAACCAACTCATAAAAGTCACGACAACAGCACAAGAATCAAATTCAGATTTAAATTTGCATTGTCTCCCAATAGACGCCCACCTCTTTTTATATAGTCCACTATTTAAGCAGGGAGAGGAGAAAGCTTTACCGCCAGTATTGAAGAGTTTGCCCTCAGAAATGTTTCTTCTCATTTGCAGACCTTGTTAAACCGCTTAAAAACAGGCTGCTCTTGCAGACTTTGGGAATTCAGCAGGCTGATGTAAGCTAATACATGCCGCTGCGTCTGTCTGTCCACTTGTAACAAGTTGACTACTGAAGGAGAAGGTGTCAGGGGCTTGTCCAACACGTTTTTGCATCTACACACCTGGCTGTGGGGTGCATGCTTTTATGTCCAGACAAACCTCTCTGCGGCTGGCTGGGATGAATCAGATTTCACAATAAGCTGGCAAACAAGCAATAGTCTGTATATCACTGACAAAATAATATACAAATGCTAACATTCTGTCTGCACCAGCAGATGCTGGGAAAGATGCACTTATACTAATATTATGATTGACACACAAAAGACAGAACACAGTGTTTGACATTTAGAGATCTTGTATAGTTACACACATTTTGTATAGATTTGAAGAGGGCACAGTATTCTGACAGGGTCTGATTTGAAACTTGTTCCCTTTGCAGTTAATATGAGACAATTTGAGTTGACAATCTTTTTTGATTAACTGATTCTGCTGAAAATTTCCTCAAGATGTAGATGAGCTTGTTTATTCATCAGAATAGATTTGGAGAAATTTAGCATTACATCACTTGCTCACCTCTGCAATGGATCCTCTGCAATGAATTGGTGCCATCAGAATGAGATTTCAAAAACAGCTGATAAAACCATTAATCCAAGTAATCCACATGACTCCAGTCCATAAATATATGTCTTGTACAGTAAGAAGCTTCACCATTAAGATATTTTTTAAACTTCAAATCATTGCTTCTGGTTAAAATACCTCTATCCATAAAATTTCTTTCGCCAGTGAAAATGTCGTCTTGTCTGAATAAGGAGAGAAATATGCACTGATCATGCACCATTTACAAGCAACAGTTCAAAACAGTTCTAAGCAAATATGTTGGTGGATTTTGATATACAGTAAGAGGACAACAGAGGATAGACTTAAAAGTTTAAAGCTAAAAACATCCCAAAGATGTATTTCTTCTTACAAAAACCCAACTTTTTGCTGGACTGGAGGTGTGTGGATTACTTGTGGATTATTGTGATGTTTTTATTAGCTGTTTGAACTCTCATTCTGACGGCACCCATTCACAGAAGAGGATAAATTGGTGAGCGAGTGATGTAATACTACTGTAAATTTCTCCAAATCTGTTCCAATGAAGAAAACAAACTCATCTACAAACAACTTATTATTTTTATTTTTGGGTGAACTATTACTTTAATTAAATTGGAGGTTTGCAACTGGTTTTACTACCAAGTTACAAAGATTTACTACCAAGCTACAAAGATGCATTTGTGGCAAAATATTATAGAGTTTGATGTGCAGCCTTTAATATCAAGTACAAAAGGTAAGGGAAGTGATTTGTTCCCCTCCTCACAATTATGTGGTTAATTACACTATATTATTTGCACTTCACATTTTTTTCCCCATGCTTCCCTGTTAAAACAGACCTGCAGTCCATTGTTGGGTCATGACCTTCAGTTATGTCATACTGTTCCAAAGTGCAGGCACTCCACATTTAAAAGGTGTGATTGTGAGAGTAGTTTTTTTTTTCTTCTGAAAACCTACAGTTTTTAATTTGCCATGACCGTCAGGGTGTGTCTGAGATGCCTGGGAATCTCTGTCATACTAGAATACTTAAATATCTTTTTTTTCTGGACCATTTAATACAGCACAACAGTGCGCTCATTGAACTGCGACTTTTCTCAATAACATCTTATTTTAAATCATGACCTAATGTTCACTGTTTTAATGTGTTCAAAAATTCATACAGGAGGAAAAATATTCTGATTTGTGAAGTACTGTATACTCACTAAAGGTTAGGTTCTCTGTTACAGTGCGGTCCCTCCTCTTCTATACAGACTGCAGTATGGCCCATCTGGACGACAGCTGTGCCATTTGTCATAAACAAAACCATGAACAGTATATATAAAAAATAATAATAATAAAAATAAAACAGTAAAAAAGTATCATTTTGGAAAATACAAGTTGAGTCCTTTTATCTTTAATTAAATAAATACAATTGTTTTAAAACTGCCTTTTTGATATAATCATATTAGGACAGCTTTGTATGTATATGGAGACATATATGTATATGGTACTGTTATTATCAGAGCCCGTGTAAAAATCTCAGTACCGTTGACAGTATAAAGTATAAAACCAAACCCAAAATGGTTTAATAATTTGAATTATTTTTTAGAGCTCCATCTGATTCCAATTAGCTGTGGAAAGTGAGAAAATAAAATATTCAGACGACGGTTCAAAAAATGTTGATTTTCATTCCCGGTTGTGTTTCGTTAAACACTCTCTCTCTTTGTGGCGAAACACTCATAAAGGACTCATAGCTCCCGCTTATTCCTCGGTCCTGCAAAAATTATTTTTAGCCAAAGTACGCCAATAAACATTAAGTCGTGTTTGTGTTGCATGAGTCCATACCACGAATTATGTCATAAATGAATGGATTTACGTCACTGAGCAGGGGTGAGTAGGTGGTATTCTCCATCAGATTACAGGACAGGCTCCAGTGAGCTGTCTGCGGGCCGATCCCACGGATTTCCACAAGCTTCTATTTTGGAGCAAGATGGCCTGCTTATAGTTTGTAAAAAGCCACAGCATCCTATTAAAGATGGTTTAAAGCAATTGGACGATGTTTTACTCAAAGTCTTGCCACAGCATTGTCCTTCTATTAGTAAAGCAAGCATTAGGGTTTTTCCATATGAGTGTACGTATAGGTCTGTGTGAGCGGACAGCAGCTTTTGAAGTCTTCAATCAAGGACTCTTGAAACATGTGCCTGGTCTTTGATCTGCAGTTTGGGAATGATAAGAGGCAATAGCCTTAATGACACACAGTGATGCATCATCCTGATGTGGCCCACACATGCTGCCTTCCTCCGTGCCCCTTTAAAATTGCAATGCTCCCTTAAAAATCTGATTTGTTAATGGGCAGAATGACAGTATAATAGGTAATAATCTTTGAGGAAATGATAAGTGGTTTTTTTTAGTGCTGCGAGGGAGGGCCACCAATGTTTTGGACTCCTACTTGGCTCTGTGAAGAATAATACTCTTAATACCAAGGTATTCATGCATATAGGGTTCACAGGCCACCAAAAGGTCAAAAAAGATATTGTCGGCGGTCTGTATAGTGGCAGGTAAAACATATAGTAGTTTCCTAAATATTAGGATTCTTATTGTAAATGTGGCTAATTTGGATTTTTTTTTTTTAAATCAAAAGAAATAGCCTGTTATATCATCTTTCTTCAGTTGCTACAGTATAGGCCTATAGATATACAATATATAGAGACGGCAGTGTCAAAAAAATTAACTCTGGCTCTGATATAAAGGTGGTTACATTTGTTGATAGGCCTGCCATGTAGACATAATTATATAGCGAGTTTATAGACGCATAAAATTAAGATACATTTTCGTTTAACCAGCCTGTAATTAGGAGACTGCCTGGAGTGATGAAAATCTTGACGCATCCACTTCCGGTTAGAGCAAACCATCATCTCATCCAAAGGAATCCAGACAGAGGTACCCTTCATTTATAGTGTCTGCAATTTAGCAGGTGATTACTCTTCCTTTTGTGGTTTCCCTTTTGTGTTTACCATAAAATTCCATCCATTTCATCAGCAAGAATCTCAGCAAAAAATGTTATATAATGATCTCTGACACATTAGTGGAGTATATGTGATAAGATGACATTTTCTTCCCAGACTGTGACTAAAAAATACAATACTGATCATTTTCTGCAGGGGTGCCATACTCTGACAAGATAAGACATGACCAAAGAACAAGAAGAAGAAGAGAAAAACACAATATAGTGCACTGTAGAAACAATCTTTACTCAGAAATTGCTAGTATTTTTCACAAACAATTATAAAGAAATGTCAAATAACATTGAATTACATGTAAAAGAAGTAGATAAAATGAAAAACTGTTCTTTTAAAACACACTTCAATAATCTTTTTAATCTTTTATTTTTTCCAGAACGTACAGTTACAGATTATTTTTAAGATGTGTGAGTGGTATATCTTTAATGTAGCAAAATGTAATATATTTAATAGATGCAACTATATGTAATATTTAAATTATAAAAACATGCTATATATATATATATATATATATATATATATATGTATGTTGTGTGTGTGTGTGTGTGTGTGTGTGTGTGTGTGTGTCTGTGTGTGTGTGTGTGTGTGTGTGGTGTGTGTGTGTGTGTGTGTGTGTGTGTATGCATGATTTGCTACATTCCCAGTTTTATGGATATCTAAACTAACAATTCAGTTTTCAGAAGAACCTGGTGGCAAATATCCCACAGAAAAGGCTAGCGGAAACCTGTGAGACATGTCTGTAGACGACAGACCCGTCAAAATCTTCATCAACTCAGACGACCTTGACAGCACATAGCCAGACGTTTGATCTGTCCTGAATCATAAGAAGGGGCAGACGACGTAGCAGGGTGGAAGGAGGGAGGGGAAAGCGTGGCAGAAAACAACACAAGTCATAATTGCATGCGTAGGCTGACACATCTGGATTTACCACTCCTTGGCCCTTTGCCACAGACTTTATGATGAGAAAAAAAAAAAGAAGATATTTTCTTACTTCCTACCAAAAGCTGTGTCTTAATGGGTTTGGCACCTCTGCGGCCAGAGCTATATTTATCTGCACTGGAGAGAGTAGGTTGAAAATGACACCATTATTTTCTCTAGACTGTTTTTCGCTCCAGAGTAAATGAAAGAGAGAGAGACAGATAGAGAAAGAGAGGGGCTAGAGGAATGGAGTGGAGTTTGACTGGTGTACCAGTGCTCTGGCATTATTTCTGCCAGACTGGCATAGAGACAGACTCTGGTCTCTCCTGTATGCCAGCTTAACAAACACTTTTTTGGCTGAACATGGCAACAATCCAAGTTTCTTTGGACAGTTTTGAGTTCAATTTCTTGTTCCACGAATGTTTAAATCTAGTCCGTACGGCTTTGCACTAATTAGCGAAGCATTTGCAGAGCACATCCGACATAAAAAATGCCAGTCAGAAGTCTTAACCATTGGATTTGTAAAAAATTTGACCCTTTCTAGTGATGTTTATATCTGCTTCAACACAAATATTATTGCTGAATAAATGCGCTGACAATTTTCAATTTGAAAGATGAAACTAATTTTTAAAAATGACATCTATACAGAAAAAACATATATTTTAAATATATTTTAAAAAAGTTTTTTTATAATTATTTTAAGCTATGTTATATAATATTCTAAGCAAATATTTATATATAACGTCTATAATTTTTTAAAAAATTAAGTTATATTATTTTAAAATACATTTATCTGTATGTTGTAGTTACTGTAATCTGACTAAATTTGGTGACTTACGTGCTTTGCAAATATATGCAAATATTATTACTATTTGATCATGCTGACAATTTTCAGTTGGAAAGACGGAACACGATTTTTTAAAACATCTTCCCATGCAGAACAAATATAGATTCCTTTTTAAATTCTTTTTTTAAAGTATTGTTATTTTTAAAATATATTTTTATGTACATTTTAGTTACTCATGTTCCTTTATATAATTTTTTGACCCATTCTTCATATTGTTCATATTTTCTATCAAATGTAATTATATTATCCAAAATATATATTTACAATATACATTAAGCATTTTCTTTCCCCTTGAAATACATTTTGTCGTATATTTTGTCATTTGAGGATTTAAACAAAATATTTTTCAAATTGAAACATAATTTCCATAAACTGTGGTATTCATAATATATATTTTATATATATATATATATTATATATATATATATATATATATATATATATATATTATATATATATATATATATATATATATATATATATAAAATACACCCCCCCCCCCCAAAAAAAAAAAAATTAAATTAAAAAAACTTGCTTTGAGGATAAGTATAAATTTAGGACTGCTAAATTTTTTGGGCTAAGTGACGTCTATGTTTAATTTTGGTTATCCTGGCTATTTTTAGCTTCCCACTCAACACCACAGACTGGTTACCCAACATACAGTCATAAGGAGTGTATGTCCTGGTGGTGAGCATGATGGCATGATGCACAACACTATATGTGGTGGACCTTTGATACACATAATTCAGCTGTGGGAAACAGTTTGGCCACACCCCACAGCATAAAAAGATAATGGCACTTTGACTTGTTTGTTTGTAAGACTGCTATTTAGCTGTCTGGTCTTGATTAACAAAAACAAAAGTGGGCAGCCATGCTGATTTGAGTATTTTAAATGGGAAACGCCGACAGTTGTTTGTTCTCTCAGAGCTACCGTCACATGTAAATAATCTCTTCAGCATCAGCTTTATCGTACACTAGGGCAATGTGGCATTTTCTCATTTCATGAAGTTTTCGGCTCATTTACTGCCATAAGTGCAGTCCTCAAAACTATAGACAGAAGGAGATGGTCATTGTTGTTTTGGAGTCCATTTGCCAAACCCCTGGTGGATTCATGGTTGACCAGGAAGAATGCATCAATTCATCTCTCTGTTTAGTTGTTCTGACAGTATAATGCTATGTTTTTTGCAATGTTGGCTTTTCTATAGGTGGTCTGGCCACTGAAAGCCCAAGTAAGATAGTGCAACTGAAAAGTGTGCAAATTTTATAAACATTTATACATAAGAGCAGCTCTCTGACTGTTTAATATGATTTACTGTTGTTTTGCCGCCTAAGTTAAAAGAAAACTTTGCCCCAAAATGAAAATTCTCTGTATTTGACATTCATAAGAACCACTAGTCCTAGGTGTCTTCCTGTTTTAATTTCTGACCACATTTCATTCCTTTTACAATAACTGGAAAATCAGTCTAGAGTTTGGTCATTTTGCACCAGTTCTTGCTTGATTTGTGAGCGAAAACTAAGAGGCAAAATTGGCAACTAGCACACAGGGACTGATTATATCCGTCTCCTTAGTGCCTCCTTTCCAAGTCATTATCGTCATGAGCAGTCAGGCTTCTTGCTGCTATTTTATCACTTTCTTTCAAGCTCCCTTTAGAGGCCTCATTGTTATTGGGTACTCTGAGTGATTTACAGGGCCTTTTGGTCATTAGAAATGATACTTGAGGAGCCTAGATCAGTGTATGTGAGTAGAATAGAAATGAGACCTGTTATTTTAACGTTTTTTAATCTTATATGGTGCTGAAAAGAATCATCTTTAAAGAAAAGTCTGATTTTATATTCTCTGACCTTGAAGAATAACACAATACAGCTTTCCTCACACACATGACTGCCGCAGGGAGCACTTGTGGGAAGGCATGTCCATCCATCGTTTTTTCCATGTCTCTGCAGAAGCTCCTTGACTGAGGTCGACCTAAAACTTTCCACCAGTGTACGGGCCTTTTCCAGGGATTTCTGTTGGACTGATGTTACTTCATAACAGGACTACTGAGAGCTTTCAAAAGAGACAGACATAATATCAGTCTGACCGTCTGTTTAACTTGTGCCAGCCTAGTAATACAAACGTGTGTGTCAGAATGTCTGGGTGCCTATGTGAATGAGTTTTTTTTGTGTGAAAATGTGTATGGTATTGCATTTACGTGAGTATGTCTGTGTTAAACCTATGTCTCAGCGCATCGTTTTTTGGTCTATTTACAACAGAATGCTTGAGTGCTTCTCTTTTAAAAAACGCACTTGACCCATTTAACATGCCAAACAGGTGCAGGTCTCGCAAATTCAGCTTGAGACCAAATTTAGCAAGACATTTTTATAACATGACACGTTTGTAGCCTGTAAGTCCAATTAATTAGTATAATTTTTCTGCACAGATTCAAAAAGAGTGAGTATCGTTTACTGTGTGTATGGATATATTTGTGCATAATATCTGTGTAAAAAGTTTTCATGAAAAATTGATGCTTCATCAGTCATCATTTAAAACTTACAGTAACATTTAGAACAAAGCGAAAGCACATACACAAAAACTGTTGTTTTAAATTTTTGAGAAAACCATTTACTCACAGATCTGGGACTGTGCATGCTCTTAGACAACGCTGCGTGCAAGAGACAACATGAGCAGAAGGGAGAAGGGGTAAGAAGGGTAAGGTTGTACGGAAAGCCCTTATATCATATGGACATATGTGAGGCTCAGTAAAACGAGGAACACATTTAGATGCTTGAGCACCTGTTGTGAATATGGCGGATTTTTTTCTGTGGGAACTTTTCTGTACTACACATTTTTACGGGGATAATTAATGAATGAGACCAGTCTACACCCTTAATTGAGTAAAGAATGGTTTTAGTCTAGCGCAGCGGGTCTCAACTGCTTTTGCTTCAGGACGCAGCTTTTTTCATTGGACAATGAGTGGGTGACCCAATACAGCTTCAAAATAATAGTGAATAGAAAAATATCTGCTCAATATACCTTGAATTTAATGTAGTTTCGTTCATATTTTCTTTATTTCTCTAAACTTCTGTAGTTTTGTTCAGTTTTCATAGATGAGGGCATTCAACTTGCCGAGTTGTCTAGCTTCTAGAAAGTGAAGCTTATTTTAAAATACAAATAGTTAATTGGGTAAAATAAATAGTTAAATTATTTATTTAGTTCCAGTCTGTGATATGAAATGGCAGCCTAACTGTTAGATTGTAGAGTCTAGTCCCACTAGAGATAATAAATGTTGCCATTACGCAAGGTACTGAATTCCAGTTGGACTGAATGTGTGCAGTAAGTGTATCGTAATTCAATTTGGAAGTAAAAAGTAAGGTGGAGAGTGTGTGGTGCTTTGGTTTGTGTGATCTTACTAAGTATTTCAGGTACATGCTGGAAAAGTGAAATATAGCACTTCTATAAAGACAAACAAATAGCGATGGAGTGCTACTAGCAGCACTTTTTGCATTTGGACTGAGCTGGAGGTGACTACATGGGGGAAAATGAGAGTGATGATAGTGTTTTATAGGAGGGGGAGAGGAGAGGACTATGTTAAGGGTGGGGATTTTTTTTGGGGTGGTGTCAGAGAACTTTGCAAAAACCACAGTACTGTTTTGATAAAGAACCTAAAGTACGTGGGAGTCGGGGAAAGGGGAAGATAAATAGAGAGGAGGGAAAAGACAGAGAGTTTAAGGAAGACTGCTGGGAGGAGAGAGTGAATATAACCACCCACCTAAGCAGCTGTCAGACCGGTGGTCAAAAAGCAGACACTTCCAGACACTCTCAGAAACAAGCAGTGACAAAAGTGAAAGAGAGTGTGTAGGAGATCCCAGGACGAAGGGGAGAGTTTGACTCAGAGTGGCAGAGCAGTCTCTAAAAACACCAGGATACACAGCAGGGATAGGTACAGCTTCAGGACCAGACGAGTGAATGGATACCTTATGCAGTCTAAGTGGACCCTTGACCCTCTATGGGTGAGCAAACGTCTTATGTGACTTTAAATCTTGACTATTATTCAAGATTTTTTCATATATATATATATATATATATATATATATATATATATATATAGACTGATATAATATATCTATACAGTTCATTTATATTGTATATGTTACATTGATACCTGTAAGGGCTTATTAGTATTTATAAAATTATATTTATATTGAAAGTACTTTGGAAACATTATATAATTCCAAGAATCTGAGAACCAGAGTATGTGTTTTTTGCTGTTTTTATTTTTTCAGTTAAAGTTGGAATATTTAATAAATGTGTCACATTAAGTTAAGATGATGCACTGTGGTCAAAGTTTGGAATGTGATTTCATTTTACATAACATTTAATATTTTAAATAAACTAGCAGATGGCAATTTATACACTGATTTTACAAACTTCTTTAGTTTGTCAGAATTCAGGGCAGATCTGTTCCTTCAATTACACTGATTTGTCCAATCGCAAGACTTAATTGAAACTCAGTTGTTTCTCACCCCAGTAACCGAAAGAGGGATACAGAGAAAGTCCATGTGATGAGCTTGCCCAAGATAAACAATAAGAAGCAAAATTGACCAATATGGTAAACAAAACCTCAAAATGTTTCAAAATTATAACCTTATTTGAGATGTTCTGGAACATTCAGGACATATCTGGTTTTTGTGTGGACTGGATTTGGGATCAAGAAAATGTTTGATCCAATGAAAAGAATGAAGACTGTCCAATTATAATATAACTGGTTGAAAAGTTAAGAACACCCTCTCCATTCATCTCCAGGACTGGAACCATGACATGGTACAACGCATAAACCCTGAACTAAGCAACTGCTTCCAGAACACAGTCCTGGTGTGGGCTCCGTGCATCTACCTGTGGGTCCTCTACTCCGTTCTACTGCTGCTGCATCTGTACTGCCATGGCCGAGGTCAGGCGTCAGGCCCCTCTCTTCACTCTGCAGCGCCAAGCTGGTGAGACAGACTGCTAAGACCCGTTAATTGTTGTTATAGACAAGCCTGTCCGGGTCATCAAACGTACCGCTTTGTGGGGCTATAAAACCAAACCAGAGTGTTAATACAAAAGTGAACGTGGTGTGTCTGGGCTAGACTGAGGGGGTCGAGTTCACAACTTTAGTACCAAGGAAGACAGTAAAAAGAGAGAGAGTGTGTTGAATGGTAACCACAGTTTGTCACTCTGGTGAGCTGTGATGTCACTTTTCACTCTTCCGTTGTCTAAAAATCTTTTTTTGTTTGAAATACAGTTGTTTTCCACCGTTTGTTCAGAGTCACACAGATTCCTATCCAGTCTTATCATACATGTAAATCGCACGACCTCTAGACGTTTACAGTCACTGACCACCGGAGCTTCCCCGGGAGAGTGACTCAGTTCTCACCCTGATATGAATTGTATTCCTCTTTGCTTTTACAGTTGCTGGGGTTCTCTTCTTGGCGTCCTTTGGGGTTTTGGTGGGACATTCTTCTACATCCTGTTGGAACGAAGACAGGAAATCCCAGCAACACCTTGTCTTCTTGCTCAGTCCTGTCATACGCAGTCGCACCGTAGGGTAAATGTAACCAGCCTAGGTTCTATAGAAATATGAAGCAGTACAGGCAGAAGCCAACATTAAAAAGTTGTGTAGAACTGTTTATTAATGAAAAATTAGCCTCAATCTGTTGTTTTCATCAAATCAATGTCAGTAAAAAAATACAATTCTTGCTACTTTTTATCTCTGATTTTTATCTTAGCATGGTAAAGATTGCTGCCCAGGCTTGAGGTGTGGTTACATTTATGAATGTTCAGCAAAGTGTTTGCAGGCAAATACATTCATTTCGATATGAATAAGAATCCACAATCAAGGAATTGTTTCGCACGAGTAAAAAATTGAAGATTACTCAAAGCAAAGCAAAATTTTTCAGCGAGTTGGTCACTTACCTTGGTTTAAAAGTGACTTCATCACTTTCGCTTTTTCACAACTTTTGCCTGCAAAATTTCACTATGCTCCTTTAGAAAGGTGAAGGTCGCTTGATCAACAGTCTTGCTGAAAAGACAAGTTCTAAGCACAGGAGAAATAAATGTCCATATCTATATCCGTGTAGCCTGACTGATACACTTGTTAGCAGTGTTAATTAAGTATAGACGGGCTTGACCGGAATAGTCATGTAAAGATCTTAGCTAGTGAATAGTCTGATTTGATAGTGTTGTTTTTCTTTTAGAGCTGGTTGACCAAGGAAAAGAGCTCTTTTGTACGTTAGAAAAGGAGAGAATGTCAGAGGGGATATTCAGCACAATCAAGGAGAGGCAGAACCTTCTCAAGATCCAGAGGATCTTCATCAAGTAGAATTGATGGTGGGGAATTCTGCAAGGTTGTAGTGGATCGCTATTACTTTGTGATAGGTTATGAAGACCCCGGATGGGGGACTCACGTCGCATACGATCGGCGGCATGGCGGCATTAGTGGCGCCCGAGATTTATAGCCTTCGGAAAGCACACCTCACACTCTGACGGAACAGGTGCCGAGCACGTAACCATGCAATCGACCCGCCTTGCCACCATTTACTCGGATGATCGCGTGCACCGCTTCATTACATTCCCCTCCTACAAGCCTTCCTCGCCAGATAATTCATTTCTTAAATACACCTGCTTATGCTCTGCAAAGATGGCTCCTAAACCCTTACACAGCAGGAGCTGTTTTCCATCTATATAGAGTGTGGGACACTCTGAGGTAATGTAACTAGGTTAAGGGCACACCTTACACACGGCACTAGGGTGAACACAATCTCATCATCGCTTTCTAAAGTCTGGCCATGTTCCATTTGCATTCCTGCAGAGTCGGGTCGCAGACCACGAATGTTGTTTCCATGACCCATCTGTGGTCTCCTCAGACACCGGTAAGTCACACAACTGGCTAATGCTAAAGAAAAAGATAACAGTCAAAGAGTTAAACAGTGTAAATCCTTGTCCTTAAAAGCCCTCTTATCTTCACAACAGATAGTGATCTTAATTGGGTCACCTAAGTGAAATAATGCATTGTCATAGCTTGGTGGAGTGCTGGATGCAGGTATTTTTTTCAACCTCAATAACGTATTTTCGGAGTCCCTTATTGTAAAGCATGGGTGCATAAAATAATTGCTTTTAAATATGAAAAATATTGCCTGGTGGTTGCCTCGTGTCCCAACCTTCTTTACCACATATGGGTTTCTTGTGTACTATTAATGTAGAGTACTTATGTATATGAACAGTTTAGAAGAGGCAACAGCTACAACTCTACTGGGACCTAGAAGGAGATAATTTGCAAAGAATGACATTGACCGGGTCCCAATTGCCAAGTTTTATTTGCACAGACGCTAGTACGTGGCCTGGATGTTGTACACTGGATTGACACAGCTAAAGAACCAAGACACAGCAAGACCCTGGTCGTCCCTCGCCTGACGAAGCCGTTCCCATTGGCTGTCGACTTAACAATGGGTATAGTGGTACAAATCCGCAGACTACTGAGACAGATCTGGCTATCCTTCGCCAGGGGACGTGGTAATGGCATTGAGCGTCACCACGGCTCTTTAAAATGACTTCTTCATCATGATGATCAAGATTTTTTACTTATATTTGACAGTAACCTGTTCTTCGAACCTGGAAGCTCATACATTTTTAACAATTTGGCACCCCAAATTGACCGATTTATGAGTCTGGTATTCAGCGGTACGAGTGCTTGACAGTCTGACTGCGTAATGGCTCGGCTCACCACTTTTTTTTTTTTACCCACGCAATAAGCTGCTGCCGATTTCACGTGCGGTGCTCAGTCGTTATCGCAGCAGGACACAGGATGCTGGCCCGGATACTATGTCTGTTACTGATCGCTGTCTTCAACATCGAAACCAGTATAAAGTATACAAAGAGCTTTGGCCTCCTCCCCCTGTCATAGAGGAGGGGAAGTTCATCTGGCTTGGTATTGTACAAGAGTAAAGACGTACAGAGGTGTCCGGGGCGCTTCATAACACAACCAACTCAGAACAAATGGAGCAGGGTTCGCGACCCGGCGTGCTGGCCTTTTACTGTATGATCTGTTTCCCAGGTACGGGCGGCATTCAACAGCCTTCCGCCAGTCCGTTCACGCGCACTCTTTTGTCGTTCTGCTTGCGGGAGCCCTGCGCCGGCTGGGACCTGATACTGACGTTCCCTTTTGTAGACCAACGCGTTCACCCCTCATTTATCTGAGGTTATAAGTAGGCTTTGTTTTTTTGTTTGGTTTCGACGGAGGCCGTCTTGGGCCCAAGTCCTGATCATTCATGGGGGGCGGGTATTGCACAAACCGCCGGAGGCTGCTTTTTACGTAGTTATCAAATGAATGTTTGCGCTACCTACATGATGACAATCAACAACGCTCACCTGAACTATCAGCTATCAGGGGGTCGGTTGGGATCGGCGGGGAGCAGCCCAGCGTGGTTGACGTCTGGTATATACTGTCTCACAGAATTATGGCGGGATGGATACAAATATAATTTAATTGGATAAAGAAAACAGTGCGCAATAATTAAGAACACAACGTGGAATACAAACAAAACAAAAACAAAAAACAAGTATTAATACAATAGTACAAAATGTTAATAACAAGAATAAATGTCCATTATCCACTTAAAATCAGTTCTCAGCGTGCTCCATTTTATCCATAAATAAATATGCAACAAGCTGTAGAACTGACTTGAATTAACCTGTATGCAACCTGCCCGCATCGTAGACAGGGTGGTTTTTTTTTTTGTTTCATAGCTTTTTTCTTGGTTGTTGGGTATTCGGTTTAACAGGATGAAATTTTGCGGTATCACTGCATCTTCTTACTCTCTAAACTCTTTGGTTATGGGCACCGATAAGTTGTATTAATTTAAATCGGTAATTAAAATGTATCATTAACATCTTATTTGAAACAGAGCTTTGCAGCAATGCGTTAGACCAGTGAAGAATGTGAAATGTGTAATTCTTCAAAAAGGATGACGGTAAAATGGCAAGAGTGTCACCGAACCCTTTCTCAGTTTTTCATTGGTCCGGGCAAAAACAGACAAGTCCCACCCACAACTCAACACCCAGTGGGCACTCAAAAAGAACCACAGGTGTATTACACGTAGTTTGGGAAAAAAAAAAAAAAAAAAAGAAAAGGGGGGAAAGAAAACGGAAGAGAGGGGAGGGAAGAAAAAAAAAAACAGGAAAAAAGGGGAAAAAAAGGGAAAAAAGGGCAGAGCCTACAATGGAAGTGGTGGAAAAGCCATTGAAAATCTAGAGAAACTCTATTAATTACGCATGAAAAAAGTTCCATGGCCTTCCCTAAAAGTAAACTTTGCATCATTCAGTAGAATACTCATCAGGAAGAAGGGCATTCTGTAATTAGGTTCCTTTGATGTTGACGTTATTTATCACATTGTTTTGTACAGGCTGTTAATTTTAGCAGATGAAGAACAATGTTATTAACAGCTTAGTGTTTGACAGGTGTTTAGCCGTAATGCATGATCTCATTGGGAAGAGAGTGCGAGGATGCCGTTCCTCTGTTTTTCCTGTTTCTGTCTTAGTGGTTGTTGGGCGTGGTTCGTGTTCCCTTATTCCGGCTTCAATGCAATAAGTCCAGCTGGCTGGGATCAAGGTTGAAGAGACAATGACAATGACACACAGACCCCAAATGCTGGGATTTGTCAGTTTCCCTGTGACTAACCCTGCACATATGAGTGAATATTAACATGATTGACGCCAACAAACAACAGGTGCACAACATGAAAACATCCTCATGCATCAAACGCTCCAGACACAGCCAGCCAGCTACACCACAGTGCATAGATGCAATGATCCACCCACCTGCACAAGCAAATACTCTCGCACAGCTCTCAACTCTCAAAAACCACACCAGCAGGCTGCAGCTTCACAAGACGCAGAATATTGGGGCTACGTTTAGGGGCCGAATAGGTTAGGTGAACTATACTCGCCCAGTTATTGGACTTGGTTCTTTCACATTCATCCATCACTGAGTTTCGTACAAGTCAGGTCCCACTGTAGTGTTAGCTTTGTGAAAGTATGTCAGAAGTGTCATTGTACCCCTATCTGGTCTGATCAGTCAGCTGTTGACGCTAGAGTAATGTATATTTTTTTATGTCAGTATTTAAACAACTCCCTTGTCTCAGCTATTATTAATTACATAAATAATTAAAATCAAATGCATGGAAATATTTCAGAGTTCCAAACCTTTTGATGTGCCATGGTCAATATACCAGGCGGACATTAAGTACATCGGTTTCGTATAGCGGATTTTGACTAAGCCAACACATTTCCTTCATACAAGGCCCAAGGACAATAGACCCGCTGAGCAAGAAAACAGTTACCAGTGTTTAGAAACGAGACAGTTCTGACACATATCAATGCAAAACTGGGTCAAACTTAAAAGACAGATAACAATATTCTCAAATCTGGCATCGCTGACGTGTAGGCGATAAAAGAAATAAGGTGGTGAAGACATTTTGAGTGAACCGACATAGGTGACACACCGAAACCGCTGGAGGCCTGTTTTTTAGTTGGTGGTGTGGTTAAAAGATAAAGCCGCTATCTTGGCAAGGGTCTGCCCCTGCCAAACCGCCTGTGTTATTTACAGATTGGTCCTCAACAGGGTTGTGACTCCAATAGATATCTGAAAGTCCAGGACGATATATCCAGGACACCATAAAGACACACATCGGGCTCCTACTATAGGTGTAAAATGCATGATCAGCATGTGAACAAGCACATGTGATCTTTTGTAAATATAGCTACTTTTGGCTCCTCACCAGCAATACTGGCCGTATGGATTGAAACCGCAGCAGGTCTAGAAGAGTTGATCTCCGGGATTGACGTGAACAAAAACTAATGAGAGCCTTTTATTACTCTTTTCCATACGTAATTAATTTCTATAAAGCAGGCCTTAAAGAGTTTTGAAAAAATTTTCACCATGATTGCCTTAACTGCTGTTTTCAAAATAATCTGACCTCTGTTGTTAATACGCGCGTGCACACCCATGTCTTCTGACATTGGCAAGTAAGAAAGGGACTCTGCACTGTAGCATAAATCAAATGAATTGTCTACAGAATAAACAAGCAGATATATGGTTTTACATTAACCTTCATCACTGAAATGTCACAGTAAGTTGAGGGAGTTCTCAATTGAGAATTTGAAATGTCTTCAGTGAAACAACCCAAATTCAGGTTCATAGGAAATGTAGTCTTGTTCAGAACCATCAACATGGTGTGTTTCCAGAGAAGTTCCATAGACAGAATGTTCAGGCATGTAACAGCATGTTGGAAGTCTGCGGATCAGAACTGGAATAACATCACGTACATATGGGAAATCCCTGTTTGTGGTCTCGTTAAAATGGACACGGATCTGCCCTGCGCTCTCTTGTTTTCTGTAATCTTATGTAATCTCTGATGTGGGTGTCTCTGCTTTTCAGGTCCTCTCTCCAACAGTTAAAAGAGGGACCCGAAACAAAAAATGAACAAAAATCTTCTCATCAAAAGCAG
>NC_056602.1:8048595-8048783 GCF_018340385.1 Cyprinus carpio
GGACCTGGGGGACGATAAATGACCACAAAGTGGATTTGAACAGGGTGGGTTACAGTAACAGCATTTGATTCAAATGAACCGTGACCTGTAGGTGGTGGTTGAAGATCAAATTTCCAATCTTTTGATATAAGGAGAGCAGTACCTCCACCCCTCCCAGTCGTACGAGGGGTGTGGGAATAAGTGAAATG
>NC_056602.1:8048906-8070151 GCF_018340385.1 Cyprinus carpio
CAGTTCCAGAGACCAAGTGGAATAGAGAGCGTTGGAGTAGAGGTCAGAGGGACAGGCCTTAGAAATGTCAGGCAGGCCGGACACAGACCCCAAATCTGGGATTTTCAGTTTCCCTGGATAACCCTGCCACATATGAGTTAAGATTAACATATTGACCAAACACAGGTGCACACATAACATCCTCTGCTCAAACCTTACCATACAAGCACAGATGTACACACAGTCATAGATGCATAGCCCACATGCACAAGCAAATACATCGCAGCACGCTCTCACAAACACACCGCAGCTGAGCATTCCAGCAAGTTTCTACTTTTAGCTTGTGATTTTCCCCAATTTTGGACTTGGTTTGTCACATTCATATCATAACGTTCAGGTGAAGTCCCAAGTAGGTGTTAGTATTGAAACATATGTCAGAAAGTGTCCTTTACCCTACTGGATCGTTCAGCTGCTGGAAAGTATAAGTATGTAATTTTTTTATGTAATTAATTTAAACACTCACTTGTATCAAGCTAATATTATAACTAAATCAATTAAAATCAAATGCAGTGAAATTATCAAAGTTCAAAACCTTTTTATGTGCCCTGTCAATAACTACACCTGCCAAAGTACACTGTTTCTAAGCGATTTTATAAAGCCACACATTCCTTCTCACCCAAGGACAATAACCACCGCTAGGCAGAAAACAGGTTTACCCATTTTATAAACGAGACTTCATGTGACCCATATCATGCAAAACTGGGTCAAACTTGAAGACAGATAAGCATATTTCTCACTGGCATGCTGACTGTATGCTTGAATTAGAGTGGACGACATTTTGAACTGACCTACATATTGACTCACCGGAAACCGCTCTGGCCCTTGTTTTTTATTTTGTGTGGTGTGGGTAAGAATAACAGTTTCCCTCTATCTGGGTGTAAGGCCCCCTACGGCCAAAGGGATGTTTCATTTCTCACAGATCGAGTCTCTAACATGGTTTGTGCTCCAATAGTGAGCTTCAGGATTAAGCTATATCCAGGACACCAGAAAGATGCACCTAGCATCTACTATAGGTGTAAAAATGCATGAGCGGCATGGGAACAGCACAGGTAAGCTTTTTGTAAATATAGCTCCTTGTGGCTCATCACCAGCAAATAATGGCCGTAGGCTTGAACAGCACGTCTAGAAGTTGCTCGTTGTTAGCGTTCTTGAGGCCTTTTTCATACTCTTTTCATACGTAATTAATTTATATAAGCAGGCCATTAAAGAGTTTGATCTGTCACCATGTTTGCCTTAACTGTTCAAAATAAGCTTTACTATGTTGTTAATACTCGTGCACACCCATGTCTTCTGACATTATGCGAAGTAAGAAGGGACTCTGCACTGTAGCACTGCATGATTTCTTACAGAATAAACAACAGATCATATTTTTTACATTAATCCTTACATCACTGAAATGTAAACAGTAGTGAGGGAGTTCTCACTTGAGAATTTGAAATGTCTTCAGTAAACAAGCCCTTCAAGGTTCATTAGGAAATGTAGTCTTGGTTCAGAACACATCAACATGGTGTGTTCCAGAGAGTTCCATAAGAACAGAATGTTCAGCATGTAAACAGCATGTTGGGAAGTCTGCGGATCAGAACTGGAAATAACGCACAGTACATTATGCGGAATCCCTGTTGTGGTGACTTCGTTTAAAATGGAAAGTCGGCCTGCGCTCTCTTTTTCTGTAATCTGTATGTGATCTGCTGATTTGGGTGTCTCTGTCTTTTCAGGGTCCCTCTCTCCAGACATTGTGCGGTATTTGGCCTTTTTCCTCGTACTTTGCCCTGCAGCTGGCACAACTCTTCCTCAGCTGTAATATTGCGACAACAGGGTGGGGGGTCGACGGCGCGTCAGGCAAGAGGCGGTGTCCTCCAAGGGTAACGAACAGGAGCAAACTGGTTCATACAGCTAAAATAATCCTCACAAACAAAAATGTCCCTGTGGGTGGGAATTTCTGTTGTTTACTAGTGTCCTTATGTAATATAGAACCCAACCCCACCATTGTTGGAAGTGAATTATGTAACGGGGGTGGTGGTAGATAACGCAGACTCTAGCTATCTCCCGCAAGTAGCAGCACTTAGATATTAGCTATTGGATAAAAGAGATGTGTGGAGTTTCCGGCAGTCAACTTGGACTTCTCAACATGGACACTCTGTTGTCCCCCTTCCCAGATAATGATAATACTCCTTTGTTAAACTAAATTCTTGACTCCATTATGCCCACTGTTTGGTTGTTATGTATGCAACATTACACACAGAGCAAAGCAACACAGAACGTAATCTCCAGACATCTCGTTGAAGATAGTGGCCATCTGACGGTTGTTCTCCTTCCAGATGAAAAACAGGGAAACAACTCAGAGAGGAATTAGTGTGTTTGTGATGATGGTCTAGCCACAGACATTGGGTGCCACACCACCCTTGATCCCCTCCTGCTCAGGTCGACTTCACAACTAAATGCTCGGGCCGTACACGATCTCGGTTACTAACAAAAAAAAAAAAAAAAAACAAAAAAAAAAAAAAAAAAAAAAAAAAAAAGCAATCCTGAAGAGTGAGACCTCCAGTGGGAGACGGGAGAGAGAGGGAGTGTTTGGGTGGATGGCTGTATGGGCAAGGGGCAGCACTGAGGTCAGCAGGTGGTGGAAGTGTGTTAAGTGGCACATAAGGCATGCACACACACAGATAGGGTCTACCACTCTTTCCACAGCCCACTTTCACACTGTTTCTCTGTTTACTCTGAGGGTGCCACTGTTGCCAAATGTCATTTTCTAACCATATCCTTTCTCCATCCAAGAAAGCCAAAACTGTGAACGTTTCTTTCTAAAACAGACTGTTGACAGTTACACACCTGGTTATTTATGTGTAATACGTTAGAAACTGTTTTCAATAAATCCTTATTGTAGTTGATGATAAACATTGTACTCTCTATCAAATTTTAATTAGCATTTGGGTTTGGTTATTCCAATGAAGACACAGCTAGGAATCAGTAGTGGACATAAAATTTGAATGTTTTAATGGTACATTGCAATAAGGTCAAGTGGGCAAAGTCAATAAATTATAGCCAAGAACTATGGGGGAGATGAGACCCAATGGTATTTCTAGTGGCTCGATGTTTCATAGTTTGTACGACATAGGCATTTTATTTATTTAAACACTTTTCCACATTCTGTACATATTGGGCCATATGTGTATTTGTAGCCAACTTGTTTCTTGATCCTGTTTCCTCAGAATGCTGTCCCTGTTCAAGATGCATCATTCTGGTCTCAAGATCCTCTTCTGGGTGGTTTCCGCGGGTAAGGAATAAATACTTTTGAATACCATTCATCTAATTCTAAACTCTTTGAAATACTTGTTGAAGGTAATCTGCAGTTTGTGTTGTGTGTGCTTCCAGTTTGCTTTTCAAGGGAGACCAATTTTTAGCGTTCTCCGCTGCAAGAAGAAGATCTGTGGAGTCTGAAGGGAAGAGGATACATCTGAGAAAATAATAATCTGACCTGGAAGAGGAATGGACAGCGGAGTGCACCCAAGGTTACAGCAGTAGTTGTTTTCATTGAAAATAACGAGACAGTTTTTTTCCTCACCATGTGACATGTCTGAAGCACATGCACATTTATATTGTTTGTTGATGTGCCCTGTGGGATCCTGCATGCTGCTTTGATCAATGCGCATCTCATTTCGGATTTTCCAGTCTGAAAGAATGTCCCACAAAAGAGACAGCACCTAAAATGAGTCAAGAGGAGCCGAGACAGGAGGATTTGTGTCAATTGGTTGGCTTGTTAACAATTTTCTTTTTAAACATACAGTGGTTTTCAAGTCCGCTGAAATCCTCTTTTAAGGCCTCACATGGTCAGAGGTCCCATGCAGTTTACAATTTGTGGAAACTTGCGCTGTGGCACAGGATGTTTTAATGTCATTCTGTTTTCAATTACAACTTACAAAGAGGTATTAAAAGCTTACCAACTGCATTTTAGGCTTTAGCACCAATTCCTTATGCACAGTCCGTTTGTCTCTTCTCCATCTATAGGCAGGAGAACCACCTAAGCACCAGTATTGCCTTGGGATCTCGACTACCAGAGCAGGCCCAGTTTCTCAGGAAGATTCAGAAGGAGCAGAGTTCGGGTTTCTGTCTCTTACGGACACTCGCGCGTAGCTTCGGACCCTACTTCCTAACGGGGACGCTGTGCCTCATGGTCCACGACGCCTTCATGTTTTCAGTTCCACAGGTTCTAAGGTGAGAAAGTCAAAGCAGATTTAATGAGTCATCTTGGCCCAGTCTTTTGGTATATCTAGGATAAGTTAGGCTTTGGGTTGTGTTTATGAGAAGTTCTGCCTTCAGATAAACACAGATGGCCCCTCTGTGCTTTTAAAGACAGCTTGCTAGGTTATCAAAATATTTTTAGAAGAGACATCTTACGGTTCACAATATCTTGGGATGAAAACAGGAAGTGGCAGTGTGAAGCAGGTGCTTGAGTCAGAGACGCCATAACAGCCAGACAGTGATCATGCTGTTTATGCCCACAGAGAAGCAATTATGGCTTCAAGTCTGAAAGCTTGAGAGAGCAAGAGATGACCACAGCATTCTGGTCCGCCGTAGACGTGTTAGCTTCTGGGAGGGTAGAGGAACACTGTCGGGGTTGTGGTGACTATAGGCAAGCAGCCAGCTAAATAGGAGGTTCAGTCAGCTCCCAGCGAACAGGGAGATCCAAACTGTAGCAAGTACATGTATTGTACTGGAATCCACTGTCAAAAAAGGTGGACTTTGGTGGGAACTGTGGAAACATTCAAGGTCTCCTTTTCCCTTCAGTGTTCCCCGACATGGATTTTGTAGCTTTTGGTTAGCATTCAGAAAAACATTTTTCCGTTGAACATGCTACCTCTTGTTAGGTCAACAAATCCACCATTCTTCAATTTCGAAACATTTTCAAAGAAAGCTGTGGGTTTAAGTGCTACTGTTAACCTTGAGCCTAACCACAATGGTTTGGATGCGGTCTGTTACAGAGGAATCTAGCCAAATGCTTAGTTACATCAGAAATCAGCAAATTTTCTTGGTACTATATAATGCCTTCATTCAAACCTTTTCTCTCTTTTTTAAGTCTGTTATTAGGCTTCATGAAGGATGAGGACGCTCCGCTGTGGAAGGGCTATTTCTACGCCTCTCTTATGTTCCTCCTGTCCTGCCTGCAGTCCATCTTCAACCACCAGTTACACATACACTGCTTTACTGTGGGCATGAGGGGTTAAAACAGCTGTCATGGGTCTGGTCTACAGAAAGGTGGGCCATCTCATCTGCACAAAAACCTTTTTAAAACATATAATTCTGTAATTAGTCTTTGATTTCTGAGGGAGGGAAGTATATACAGAGATGGTTTCACGGGCATAAAATAAAATAGAAAAAAAAAATGATGTACCATGTAATTTCCTAGAATCCTCTAAGTTTCTTCAAAATGGGCTGAAAGTAAAGTTTAACAAGTTTTTGACCATGTTATGAATTAGTGAAAATTCTGATAATACAATGTTTGTTGAATTTGTTAATTCAACTAAATTCTTATTATTACAATTCAGCTTCCTGTAGGTCATGACCGGTTTAAGTCAATTCAAATGCCCTTATGAAAGGGAGTCAGTCAAATTTTTTAATCAATCCCTTTTCTTCTTTATTTTCTCCATCTTGTTTTTTTCTCAGTCTCTTGTCGTGAACAGCGCAGACACGCAGAACATGCACGGTTGGGGAGATTGTCAATCTGGGTCTCTGCTGATACCCAGAAGCTAATGGACTTTGTGGTGTATTTCAATGCAGTGTGGTTAGCACCCATTGAGGTCACACTCTGTCTCTTCTTTCTTTGGCAGGTGAGGGGCACGTATATTTGCTTATTATTTTATTCCACTCCAGTAAACTATCTCCATTCTAGTAATATGAGTAAAACCTGAATTTCTTTCTAAGCATTTGGGGATACTGGCTGAATAGCTGTTTTAGCTTTCCATGAGAAATAAATGAGACATGTCTTGTTTGACTTTTTTCAGCATTTAGGACCATCTGCGCTAGCAGGCATTGCCACGGTGATCTTCATTTTCCCTCTGAATGGATTCATTGCAAGGAAGAGAAGCAAACTTCAGGTACTGTAATGTTGTAACTCATCCACGATTCGTGTGTCTTTGAGATCATGATATAAGAGGTTACTCTACATTAAAACATACTGTAAGTTCCATACCTCAAAAAAATTTTCTAAATATGTTGTATTGCAAGCTACGACAGTCCCAAGTGTTTCAGTCCTGGGAGTCAAGTACATTTATTTTTAATATTTGAATAATAACTGAACAAGATTCTCATTAAAGGAGATGAAAATGAGTTCCTTGTTTATCTCATCCACTAAAATTCTTTCTGAGCCATGAGACCGCAGAGGAGCGCTGTGAATGAGTGCTAAAGAAAGACAGCGTGAAGGGTCCACAGCTGGTTTAGATAGTGAAGTGAGCAGAGCGTGGGGTGTGCGGGTTGGATTCAAGCTTCTCTTGTTCCTTTGAAGTTCCCCATGCTTCCTCCAAAGCAAAGTAACCACAATGCTTGCAAATGGCAATAAAACTGAAATTTTCTTTTTAGAAAACAACAGACATTTGGCATGCCACTGATTGAGTCAATCTCTCAGCTCCTAGCTATTGTGTTCTAGAATATCTTAACATGCGGTTAGGAATTTATTGCCTTCTTCAATATCAATCATTCTGGTGTGAGGTCATTCTGCTGAAAAGACCTCCTTCTTGTTGTGATGCTGGTCTAATTGGTGAACCAGCATAACCATCCTGTTCATCAGCAAATCATAGCATGGTTAAGATGGTTAATGGTAATGGTGGTTGACCAAAAAAAATGTTTCTGGTTCAGTTAGTCAAGAAGCCTTGTAGGGACATTGTGATGTTTAATAACTTTCCTGTTTTCTGGTCATCCATAGGAGATACAAATGAAGTACATGGATGGAGGTCAAGTTAATGAATGAGATTCTGAATGGTATCAAGATTTGAAGTTCTACGCCTGGGAAAAGGCTTTTCTGGAGCAGGTCCTGGGATACAGAGAGAAGGAGCTTAAAAACGCTGAAGAAAATCCAGATCTTATACTCTGTGTCTATTGCCTCTTTCAACTCTTCATCTTTTTTTGGGTGAGATTCTTAAGTAATGCTTCAGGACACACTTTTGGGAAAGAACTAAACCTAAATTCACTAGGTCAGGATGTCATTTATTTTATCTTATTTTTTGACTGTGATTTCCATTCTTTGCCAGATTGCTTTTGCCATGTTTGGTGTCTATGTGCTCATTGATGATAAGAATATTCTGGATGCTCAGAAAATCTTTGTATCAATGGCTCTCATCAACATACTGAAAAACTCCCCTAACCCAACTTCCTTTCGCCATGAGCACAACCATGCAGGTGAGAATTACCATTAACACCATTATATTCTGCCCTGATTATTTATTTACTGATGGTGTCTGTATTTTAATTATTTATTTTGTAGTGATCTTAATTCAAATGTACAAATTATTCTTGTGTTGCAGGCTCTTGTCTCTTTAAAGCGTCTGGGGAAATTTCTTTGTCAAGATGAACTCAAACCCAGACAATGTGACAAGGGAATCCTTTAAATCTGGTGAGAGATCACTTTGTTGACAAACATTATTGTGCAATAGATGAGTAAGGCTAAAATCAGACTGAATGTTGTCTGTACACTGTGAGACTTTCCCTCTTCCCCTCACTTTTCCGTCTGTCAGTAAAAAATATGAGTGAGAGCAAGATTTAACAACATTTTGATAATAGCTTCTAAATTTCACAGTTAGATGGTAGTGATGTCTCACTTCCTCACACTGGCACACAACAATCAGAGATCTCTGAAAGCACACTGGATCGCATGCATGTGAATACAGTGTAGCCTACTACATAAAATATTAATGTATTTGATTTATTTAAATTTTACTTTGTAGATCATCACAGACCTTGCACAAAAAAAACAGTTTAATTTAAAAATGATTAGCCTTGTTACCAAAATAAACACAGCTTACAGTATTACAGTATTAAATTAAATATTATAATTTACTCTGCAATCAAAATTACATTTATATGGACTTATTACTTATAACTTTTATATAACTTTAAAATATTTTGTATGGATTTTTATTTTATTTTATTTTTTTTTTACAATGCAACATCGCCTGTCTTTTTATTTCAAAGTTCTTTTTTGAAACATAAAAACCGGTATATTTGCCATGACTAAACAACACAACATACAGATTAGCAGTTATTATAGAAAAGGAATTTGATTGGGGGATGGTGGTGGGCGGCATTCATCAAAGCTGTTCAAGATAGCTTGTGAAAACTGTTATTGTGAATATAAAGCTAATTAGACTGTGTAATTAAAGTGAGTCTAATAATTTAACAAGCTGCAGAAGAAAATCTAGTTTCCCAGAAGCGATCTCTGTAATTTCAACGGCACTTTTCTCAAGAAACAGTTTGTGTATTGTGAAGATAGTCTGCATGTTATGGTAAGTGATTAAGGCATGATATTACATGATTTATTTTTCTCTTTGATTGTTCCTCTTTGCTTGTCAGATGTGGATGGTGTAGTGTTTTGAGAATGGAACCTTCAGCTGGTCTAAGGATGGCCCCCCGTGTCTAAAAAGGTATTCATTATCCAGAAAGTTTCCACAAGACTCCTGAATACACAATCAGGCAATAAGTGTCCAAGTTTAAGCAACATCCCCCTCACTTACTCTGTGTGTTGGAGTAGCGATCAGCGTTAGAGAGTCCCTGTGGTTCACTGGTTGCTGTTGTCGGCCATGTTGGCAGTGGGAAATCCTCGCTGCTTTCTGCCATGCTTGGGCCACCAGACTGAAAAAAGAAGCGGGGCAGTTTCAGTCAAGGTACTTACATTAATCAAACCATAACGCTCATTGTATATATTTTATGAAATATGATTTTGAATGGCATGTTATGATTATACAGAAAGTGCCCATAATGAGAGCCCGTAGACTCACATGTAATTTAAAATTATATGTAATATAGAATTATAAAATTCACAAGGTACAATAGTCTGAAACCACATTGAAAATCAAATTTAAATTTGGAAATAAACAAAACGTTTTAGCAATTCAAAAAGTCAAGATTATGTCATAGTCTGCACTATTTCAAGGCCACTAATCAAATTTCAAAGAGCAAAATAGTCATCCTTACAGTTGATTGTCTTTCTTAGCATTTATTGCTCCTATCAATACAGGGCTCAGTTGCCTACGTTCCCCAGCAAGCTTGGATCCAAAATGCCAGTCTGCAGGACAAACATTCTGTTTGGACGGGAAAAAAGGAAAATGGTATCAAGCGGGTGCTGGAAGCCTGTGCCCTGCTGCCAGACCTGGACAATCTGCCTGCAGGAGACACCACTGAGATCGGAGAGAAGGTGAGACCCAAAGTAGAGGACTGAGCTTGTATGAGCTAAACTTCCATGATTCAGATTCAATAGGATAAATAAGCATCCATGAGACCAATCACAATTGAGCATGGATCTATATAAATCTTGATATACTGTACATCTAAATAAAATATAGTTTTGCTTTGTCTTTTGCCAGGGTTTAAATTTGTCCGGAGGACAGAAACAGAGGGTGAGCCTGGCACGTGCTGTTTACAGGAAAGCTGACGTGTACCTCCTTGAGGACCCCCTGTCTGCGGTGGATGCACATGTCGGTCAGCACATCTTCAACAAAGTCATTGGACCTAGAAGAGGCATACTGAGAGACAAGGGGTGACTATCACTGTAGTGTTTTACCCTACAGATGGAATGGGGGGTAATTTTCTATCTCCTCAGCATTTCCAATTTCTTTTTTTTCAAAGACACGGATTTTGGTGACCCATGGAATGAGCTTCCTGCCTCAGGCTGATTTGATTCTGGTTCTGGTGGCGGGGAGATCAGTGAGCGAGGTTCCTATCAAGAACTTCTGAACCGGAATGGGGCTTTTGCTGATTTCATCCACACCTTTGCGAGCTCTGAAAGGACAAGAGTGCTTTTCGGAGGCTTCCCAGAGAGGTAATATTACTATGGTGTGTGTTCGGGCATTTATACTAGCTGAAAAGATAGATATGCAGTTATTGTGGATGCTGATGTCCCCACCAGGGAATCGAGTGTCCCTAGCATGTTCTTCTGATGTTTCCCTGCTTAAACAAGTGTTACACTATAAGCTACACCAGTCTCCATTTAGCATAAACCAACCAGGTTTATGCTAAATGGCGGTTCAAGCTGATCTTCTTAGAAGGGATATGTCAGATCCAAATGTTGTTCTAATGTGAAAAAAAAAAAAACTATTATTGATCATTTTATGTTAAATCCATACATTTACAGGCTCCAGAAGACTGTCTGTAAGATTGAGTGTTACTGAATACATGCCATTTTCCAGGGATCTGTCCCAAGAGCAGCTTATCAGGTATGAGATTTTATATTTGCTTATTCAGTGCTACTGAATATGACTTCAAATGATGCAGAAAAACAGGAAATGACACCGATATTGTGGTACAGAATGACTGCAGTTAAAGCTTGGTGGCCAATATCAGTCTAATTTCAATGAGTGTTGCATTGAATGTGTATAACTGATAACCACTTTTGGTAATCCACAATAATCTTGACCCATAAACATTATGAAACTGAACAGGACATAAAATGTAAAGGAAAAGATCAAGTCACCAGTTTGGTATTGGGATGTATTTTATGACATAAACCTGAAAATCTTGAGCCATTTTAACCACAGACCTAATTTCAGGCATCTAAAAAAAATATTGACTTGTGGATGATTGAACCAAAAGTGCAAAAAAAATGCTAGTTCATTTCCAGATATTTAGACTCCGCAGGACTTAGCACTGGTTAAGTTATTCATTAAATGAGAAGCTTAAAGATTTAATCAAACTGTCTTTTAGTGGTGGACACCAACAGTATTACAATTGAGCCACTGCCTGATTCTGATGAGGACCATATTCAAGAAGACCTGGGCAAAAACTGACTAAGGCTGATAAAGCACGGATTGGCAGAGTAAGTTTATCCTAAAACTTGATGACACTTTTTTTATTTATTAACCACATACATTTGGCTTATGATCTCAATTTTCCCTCTGTCCCAATAGGTCAAACTTGAGATGTACATTGAATACTTCCACACTATTGGTTTTGCCTTTGATAGTTTCCATTGTATTCCTGTATGCCTTCCAACAAGCAGCATCTCTGTCTTATAATTACTGGTTAAGCTTGTGGGCTGATCAGCCTGTCATCAACGGCACTCAATTAAACACGGATCTGAAACTAGGAGTCTATGGAGCTCTTGGCTTCGCTCAAGGTCTGCAGAGTCTTAGTGTTTTACCTCAACAGCTCAAAGTTATGATTCAAATTAAACTAAACTGATTTGAATTTCTGTTGTTTTAGGAATTGCCATATTTGGTACAACAGTGGCCATCTCATTAGGGTGCATCATCGCCTCCCGCCATCTTCACTTGGAACTTCTAAACAATGTGCTTCACTCCCCTATGTCGTTCTTCGAGACCACTCCCAGTGGCAACCTCTTCAATCGTTTTGCTAAAGAGATAGATGCCATAGACAACATGATCCCTGATGGGCTGAAAATGATGCTAGGTTACTTCTTCAAACTTATGGAAGTCTGTATCATTGTGTTGATGGCCACTCCTTTCGCAGCCGTCATCATCCTTCCTATGGCATTCCTCTATGGCTTCATACAGGTATGCCTGAATCTGCATTTATGGGGTTAAGGAAAGAAGACTAATCCATCTGCTGAGCCAACCATACCTGAATTCAGAAGCAAGGATTGAAATCATTATAGTTTTGACTATAATCTCTCTCTCACTCTTTTTAACCTTGAAGAGTTTCTATGTGGCCACATCCTGCCAGCTGAGGCGGTTGGAGTCAGTGAGTCGCTCTCCCATCTACACGCATTTAAACGAGGACAGTGCAGGGTGCCAGTGTCATCGGGCGTTCAATGAGCAGTCCCGCTTCATCATGGGTGTCAACCACAAGGTGGATCAAAACCAAACGGCTTACTTTCCCCGTTTTGTAGCCACAAGGTGAGACAATCGCAATAACATCTACATCAGAAAAAAATATCACAAACTATAAGCGTATTCTTGTATTCAAAAACAACAAGGTGGGTGCAATGGACTGGACACAGCCATTAAAAAAAACTCTGCTGATGCAATTCAAGACTGCATTCTGTATCAATGGCACTTTTTATGGCACCTACTATACTACTGTTTTGGGCATCCTGTAACATAGATATTGATTGCTTGATATTGATATTAACTTAGTTCTGGGATGTCTTCTCATGCAGGTGGCTGGGTGTGAATTTTGGAGTTTCTGGGTAATGGCATTGTCCTTGCTGCTTCTATTCTCTCTGTGATGGCAAAAGGAACCCTGAGCCCTGGGATGGTTGGTCTGGCTGTGCCGTTGTACCTCATTCACTTCAGGTGTGAATAATTTCAAATGCCTCTATGCAGAATCTGACATTACTAATATAAATATTACAAGAGCTACCAGATATATTTCATGTGGCAGTCTCGCTCTTGCAATGTTCACCATCAAACCAAAATAGATCTACTATGGTGTAGCTTTCATTTGTGGTCAGCCTTTTTCAAATTAACATTCAGAGAAGAAAATGCAAACATTATTTTATTTGTCTGTGTTAGATCAGACAAATCACATCCCATCCTTATTGACTGTCATTTTTGTTTGCTGTTTTTTAGGTGACAGGTTTCCTGAGCTGGATTGTAAGGTCGTGGACGGATGTAGAGAACAACATTGTATCAGTTGAGAGAGTGAAAGAGTATGCAGACACTCCAAAAGAAGTGAGTGTAGCTGAATAGCATATTATATCTATGTATAGCATATATTTATGTATAGCATTTTTTTTTTTGGGGGGGGGGGTCTGTAATAGCAAGCATTACAGACTGTCTATATCATTATTTACAGGCAGCTTGGACCATAGAGGGAAGTTCTTTACCGCCATCTTGGCCTCAAAAAGGGGACCATAGAATTTCATGATTATGGTCTCCAGTACCGTAAAGGCCTGGAGTTGGCCCTGAAGGGCATCTCTGTTCACATCAAAGAGCGGGAGAAGGTACAAGTGAAGAAGTATTCTACATCAGCATTTACTGTAAAATATTATTACTGTCTATTTTTATGGATGATATATACCTCACCTCATTTCTCTTGAACAAGGTTAGATTCTTGTAGACCTTGAGGGAGTAGAATACCCAAAAATGTCATCAATTACTTGCAAAGATAAAGTAATACAACCATTTTATTGTTCTAAAAAGGATATACGGTGTACACTGCTGTAATTATGCTTAACAAACATTTGGTGGGATTGTTGCCTAGTGGTAATACAAAGTGTTTCTGGAAAATAGTCCCATAATTTCGTTGTCTGGAAGTCAAGCTATGTTGAAAACATTCCTGCAGGCTTACTCACTTGTTGCTTATCCTTTCAGATTGGCATTGTGGGAAGAACTGGTGCAGGAAAATCATCTTTGGCTCTTGGAATTTTCCGGATCTTGGAAGCAGCAAAAGGACAGATCTTCATTGATGGAATCAATATTGCAGAGATCGGGCTTCACGATCTAAGATCCCGCATCACCATCATTCCACAAGTCACAATACAACTGAGATACTCCACGGTGAACCAAAATTACTCTATAATTTCTTCTTCACGTCATGGCTTTTTCAAATTATTATGAACTCTTCACAAATCTGTTTTGCAATTTTAATATCTTTCCAGGACCCAGTGCTGTTTTCAGGATCTCTCCGTATGAACCTTGACCCCTTCGATGCCTATACTGACGAGGACGTGTGGAATGCTTTTGGAACTGGCTCACCTTAAAAATTTTGTGTCTGAACTGCCAGATAAACTCAATCATGAGTGTTCAGAAGGAGGAGAAAATCTCAGGTAAGTGCATCCAAGAGTGCTATTCTTTCATGATTTTAAATAACTAAAAGTAAATTGCAGGCATGACATTTTAATAAGAGACTTTGGATTAACAATGGTGAGTGGTTCTCTTCCTGCAGTCTTGGTCAGAGGCAGCTGGTTTGTCTAGCAAGAGCTCTTCTCCGAAAGACAAAAATTTTGGTGCTGGGATGAGGCCACAGCTGCATGGACCTGGAGAGCAGACACCCTGATCCAGTCTACCATCCGCAGCCAGTTTGAGGACTGTGCTGTTCTTACCATTGCGCACCGCCTCAACACCAGTATGGATTACACAAAGTAGGTCATTTTACAAAAGCCATTGAACAGTGGTTCCCAAATCATTCTCTGTGGCATTCACAAAACATTGTTCTGTTTGTTTGAGGGGTCCCAAAACAACCACATTTACCGTTGTACCATTGTGTTAAACCCAGTCATTTCAATAGGGAATTTCACAGGACAAATGATTTTAAACCTGCTGATTAAGTTGGTCACTCAATTATCTCTCAACCAGCGCTTCATACATTGCTACACTATTGAAAAAATTGGCTGAAACTTTCATTAATATCACCGCATTATTAGGAGTTTTGGAAAGTGATTTAGCTGCTTACAAGTCGTAAATGTCTTCATTCATTTTGTGTGACTCAATTCTAATGAACTCTACAGTCAGCTTGCGTAATTTATGAAATTAAACTCTTATCTGACAGCCCGAATGACCATATTGTCTATAATGTAATGTTTTATTATGACTAACGTGACCAAAACAGGTAAATTTAGCGCTATTATATATAATTTTAGCGGACGTCGCCACAGTTTGGGTACCTCGTTACTTGATTTGCCTATACACCAGTCATTTGTTAATATTTTTAAACGTTACCTTATTTTTGTTTTCTCAGGGTGATTGTTGATGGATAAAGGGACATGTAGTCGAGATGGATTCGCCCAGTAACCTTATTGCAAAAAGAGGCCCAATTTTACTACATGTGCAGGGAAGCTGGGCTCTTGTAAGACTTTTACTTACACATCGACTGTCTTCTTGCGCCTCTTGTGGCGAAAGCAAAGAATCTGCAGACTCTCCATTTCTCAGTGCAGAACACACAGACATCCCAATAAGACAGCTGGTGCACCAGACACTTCAACACACACTTCCCCACAAATTAAAATGGTTTGCCTGTTAAATTGAAGATGAAAATGTAAGTTTTTACTCAGGTTTACTCGCCATCTCCCATGGGCAGAGGAACACTACGCAGCTCTTAGGAAGAATGAGAAAAAGGCCTTCCTGCCAGAAGATAAAGATCGGTGCTGCTCCAAAGCTATTTTGTAAGGTTACAGAACGATGTAGTTGATGGAAACCTGTAAATATGGCACCCATACAATTAGGGGAAGAAAGTGTCTGTTCTGCTTGTGCCAAAGCATCCATGGAGAAAGAACATGATTGTGAGAGCAGCTAACATGGTAATGTTGTTGCAAAGGTATATATAACAAATCAATGAAGAAAATTCTTTAAGCTCTAGTGGATTCTTAGTTCTCTTTATAGACCGTCAGTTATGTGAAGATCACGTAAGAGGACAATATGTTTACAAAAATATTGCCACATATACTTGACCTAAAATCCCCTGAAAACCTCCAGACTCCCTTTCAGACCACTAATTAAAGCTTTTACGAGAGGGTTTAGGGAAAAAACATCAGTACAGTTAAACCAAGTTTGGTTGTGGTGTTTGTTTGTTTCAGCCAAAGTAAACAAATAAAACCTGTAAATAATTAGTAATATTACATGACTTCATTACTGCTGACCAGTCAAATTTTTTAATAGCAAGAAAATATTGTTCACCGCCATTCTGAAGGCAAGATTTTTATTTAGCAGTTTTGCACTTCTCTTACTTGCGTAAGAAAAAGTGTTTTACAAGCATTTTGTTCTCTGTAACTGTTACTGTAGATTTTTAGAAATATATTTTAATCTTAAAAGTGGACATGAAAAGACACTGCATCTCGTCTTATAAGGGACAATGCGAAAAAAGCTACATGTGTGACATGTACATTCAAGTGCCTTTGTGACACTCCAGATTTTATTTATATTTTATATTTAATCTTATTGATACTTCATCTCATGTTTTGTATGTTATACATGTAATAACTGTGTATAAAGAAACTTGACATCTTGTTAAAGGATGCGTCATGGTGTGCTTCTATAAGCTTTTCTACAGGCTCCATATTTGATGACAAACCGAAAAAAAACATGCTGTTAAAAACAATAAAAAAAAAAAACACTCTTTGGACATGACGAAAAAGCCACAGAAAGAAAAAAAATGAGTACCAAACTATATTTATTGTTTACAGTAGTAAAGGACAACAAAAAAAAAAATGTACATATCAGTACAGAAGGATGCCAACATTTGGAAATCTTTGATGTCAAACGCTCTCTCCCCTTCAGCCATATGAATTACAGTGGGAGGGCAAGAGATGTTAAAGGAAATCAGGACCAGTCCTTGTTAGCGATGACAGATACCTCGCATCAACAATGCCTGAAAAGGATTCCCTTTCGTTTGCTTCAAGACCTGGTCATAGTTTTAGGATTTAAAAAAGGGCAAAAGTAATGAAGAGAAAAAGATATATTGGTCTTTTAGATCATTCCTGTTTCCTCAACCAACACTCAAGAGGAACCGAAAAGGTAAATGGATGGTATTTCTACAGACATTGAAAAGTATAAACACAGAACTAGTTGTGTGTAATCCTGCCCATATTTGCTAATCGAGTACCATCTTTGGGGTTGGTCCAGAAAGGGTCACTGTAAAATTTTATAATGTAGTCAGTCTCTTCATTTTAAATTGATCTCCACCAAGATCCCGTCCCTACAGTGAGCTCGTACGAGAAAAAAACAAAAAGGGGCGTTGCCCCATTTTGTAAAGGAAGAGGCATACAACACTGGTTGAACATCTTTCTACAACACATACAGGCAAAATAGAATCTGAGTTGAAAACAGGCCTACTTAAAAGCTCTTAAGAACTAAAAAAGTGAATGGGAAAAAATTAGTTTTTTTGCTTCCTCACTATTTATTGGGGAGGATATAACTATGGAGGGGGTGACGATCTGGGGCTTTGTGAGGAAATCTGATCGGAGCAACATAAACCTTGCTTGGTGGCTGAGTGTGGATATTTGAACAACATACGCCATCTGGCAGCCTTCTTGAGTTTGTTCCCAACACCACATAATGTACAACAAAAACATCCATTAGTTACAGGTATTATAAATCCATTTTTTCCATTAGTTAATAAAATGTTACAGTTTCTTGCCTAGTTTGTGTCACTGGGACGCTGTATTTAATATAAACAGATACAACTTTAAATTTGAATGGCAATAAAAACTGTTGACAACTAAAATTACGATTGACGAAATATTAACATTGTTCATTAACTAATATAGTTTATAACTAATGTTACACCATGTCACATTACTGTAACGTGTTACCCAAATAGGTTCTCAGACAATATAGTATTTATTCAATTCATCTTCTGGTCCACAAAAAAAACCCCTCAGTAAACCGAATAAATAGACAGATTTCCAACCTAAAACTAAAACTACATTTTCCGGTTAGCTGCAAAGGCAACAATTTCTTAAATTGTATAAGAGGACTACAATTACTAAAACAGAACTTGACACAAAACATGATACTGGAAACTTAAAATGCAAACATATTAACATTTAGTATTTAAATAGCACTAAAATAACAAGATTTTATCACCAAAAAAGGGGCACTAACTCACCTGCGCCGGTCTTGTGTCTGTCTCATAAATTGGTTGCCCCGTCAAATCTAAATTTCTTCTGTCTTTATCGACAACCCTGAAATAAAAGCCAGTATTTACATCAGTCTTGGAACTGGATTATTTTAGAATTTTAATACTATTCAAATAATATGGGAGCGTTCTACAAGCGTTGTGTGTTCCAAAATCACAGTGACTAACATGGGACGGCCCACACAGCAGTCCTGCGTGCCAGGGTTTACCATGAACACGATTATTGATTACGTGGAGATGACTTACCTGTCTCTCACAGTACGCTTTCATTAATTTGCTGAGTGGGCGTGTGCCTTTTAATTTTGAACTGGACCACCGAGCCATCCTGGCTCCCGCCACTTTCAGGTTGATGTGGTCGTTCTCTGTTTTCACTCCTCCTGAAACAATAATAATAAAGTGCATGTGTGAGAAGGCAGGGAAGATCAAATAGTGCAAAATTTACACATGTGAGATGCACGAAACACAATCCTGCTTGCCCTTGGAGGGCTATAACTTAAGCATTGAACAAGGCCTAGTAGTGGATGCTAAGTTTTTTAAGAACTAAGGAACTGCGGGGGGTTAAAAACACATTTTAGAACAATGTTCAGAACATTCAAACTATTCAGTAGAAACAGCAGCAGTGAAGCGAACGAGACGTACAAAAAACAGACATGCAAATACAGCAGCAAATGTTATTCGTCTAGTAGTCAAACATTGTTAAAGAGGCCTAAAAGCCATTTTTGGCATCTAAGCGCAGCGAGGTGCATCTCAGGGAACTCCAGCACCGTAACCGACAGATTAATCAAATCAACCATTATTAGGTGAATGCCATTTCTTTTGACTCAGCGTGGAAAATACACAGTATCCGTTCATTTATGTTGCAAATGGTGGACGACAATTGAGTGCTGGCGACGCTCTTTTTTATATTCCGTTCCGTTGTTCTTGCGGGCATTTTCTTACGCTTTGTGGCGTAACGTGGCCCAGTCAGACGCCACTCCCGCTCTCTACAAAGAAAAACCCGCAAACGCTGAATTACACCAGCGCAGATGCAAAAGTGCGTACAGGAATCACGGCGTTCTTTCAGCGAGCACCTGCTAACGAACCATTTTGAAAACAGGTTTCGGCAAAACACAAAGAAGCCTGAAAATTAAAAATGGATGGCGTTTCAGGCGAAAACAAGACAGACAGCGACCTTCTCCCAGCGCGAAGCGCACCGATCATCATAAAAGGCCGTACCGTGAAACTGAACTCTGCATCACGCGGCTGGTTTTGAGCATAGCGTCAAAATACAGCAAAATTACAAATCGGATGCTACCTTGGGAAAGCATCTTCGGACATTCTGCAGGTGTCTGTTGGTCTGTATTATGGAAATATAAGACACAAGATGCGCTCTCAACACTGTAGAGCAACACAGCTGCCGACAGGGACGCGCTTTCCTTTACCTACTTTATCAACGATTGGCTGGTTTTGGTCACGTGATGCTCCTGTCGTTCACGGGAGCGAGCAAAGCTCCCCGCGAATTTCTGTGCATAATCAGGCCTGTGCTCATCATGTACTTTTAGGTCTTGACGCTAAGGGCTAATAGATCAGTTATTTTTTAAATTAAAATGTACGCATGTGCTTTAACAAGAGACCTGAAAAGCTGTAGTTGATAGCCATAATGCCTCATTTGGCAGCCCTAGATACAAAACCAGCCAAAAGAGTCAAGTTTTTGAAATTGAGATTTATACATCACCACTGTAAGCTGAATAAACCGGCTTTCCATTGATGCAGGGAGTTTTTGTTAGGACATGACAATATTTTTGTTGAGCTGCAGCTATTTTTAAAATCTTGAATCTAGGAGTACAAAAGAAAAAAAAAATATTCAAAATACTGAGAAAAATTTCCTACATTGATTTTGCATTAAGATTTACACCCTGGGCGAAAATTCCCCTTTAGATTATTTTCATGTTATCACATTGTTTAAGAAAGCACAAGAAAATAATGTTAAAAAAAAAAAAAAAAACTTTTTCGAAAAAGATTTTTTTCTTCATATCTTATGCTATGTCTCTGTAGTGGACTCAGTTGTTTAAAAATATAATGACATGAAATTATATGTATGCGCCTTCTAATATGTATGTAATATGCTTGGCTATAGACCAATAACTTTTTGGGTTTCAAGTATTTTTTAAGCAAAATTTCAGCTATAAAGATGATTCCTCAGCTATGTTATAGAAGATATAATGGAATGAATTGATACACCATTTTACTTTATGCAGTATGTGTGGGTAAAATGGCTATAAATTAATATTCCCATTCAATACAGCGACGTCTATACACTGTATCTAATTTGCATATTAATGTGTTCTTGGAGCAACATTTAATGAAAAAGAAGTGTAATAATTGGAGTAATAACTGGCAACATTTAAAAATAATAATATCTAATATTTCTTAGGAATATTGATGTATATTGTTATTTCCATATTCACTTGCTGTGTCTCCCAAAATGCCTGATAAACATGATTTTAGAGTCACAATTAATGTCCTCTACAGTGGAATCAATGCCCTGTTCTGTAACAGAAAGTCATTGTTTTATTTGAAACCCCATAACGTTTTGACATAACGTCTAAGATGTTGGTTTATGAAATACAATTTGAAAAAGTAGTCCGATTTAAATTATAATTACACAGATTAGAAAATTCTGTTATTATACTACGGGCCTAACCTTAACCCAACTGATTGATAGGTTTGTTGCAAAGCACAATATTATGTTGAAATTAGATCTCGTGGCTTTTGTTGAGTTAAAACCAAATTATTGTTGTATAAGCATAGCAAGCATCATAGCAAAAGGCTGACAAACTTAAGAGAGTTTTACCCACCAATTAACATATAGTCCTTCATGGATACCATGATAATTATACAGAGAGAACATAGTTGCATACCCTGTAGCTTTTTTACGTTGTTCTCACTTCTGCTTCTTTCTTTCTGTTTTGTTTCTAAATTGGTGACCTGATGGCGTGGACCGGAGTCCGTCCAGCCTCTGTGTTTTTTTTGGCCTCCACAATCCACATGTCCCTATCAACCCCCCCCCCCCACCCCCCACCGGCGGTCCTCACACCAAGTCAAGAGAAAACCCATTCCCTTGGTGACCACAAGCTTTTTGCATTACCTAGTTTATTACCAGGTAAACAAAACCCTATTACTTACTGACTGAGCACAGTGTGCATATTGTGAATTTTTTTTAATTTAATACTATATAAATATTGATATGGCTTTTTTTTTTTTGGTCGCGGTGGTTCCCCCCCGGTTAAAACCTCTCTGTGGTCAAGACTATGTGTTACGATATATAGAGGAGCACACCAAAATAAGAACGCTGTCATCTATACAACACGATTACAAAAGTTCGGACACTGTCACAAATTGTGAATAAACGAAGCATGAAGTGGGAATTTCAAATTTCAATATGTTGTCCGAATACACACATAGATACCAATAAAATTTTTAACTGCGAA
>NC_056602.1:8070421-8070517 GCF_018340385.1 Cyprinus carpio
AAAATGAGCCTTGGCCCAGAGAAAACACCTGCACTTCTGGATCATGTTTAGATATGGCTTCTTTGTTGACCTACAGAGTTTTAGCCGGCAACAGCT
>NC_056602.1:10603319-10640131 GCF_018340385.1 Cyprinus carpio
TTATTTATTTTCTTTTTCTGCTGATGGCCCATGCGCCCACACTTTAAGAACCAATGCTTTAGAAAGATTTAAATAAATAAATAAGAATATATATATTACCTTATTATACTGTACATATTATTTTAAGGTCGAAGGCTAAAGTAATTAAATGCACAGCATGTAACTCCTTGAGTAATTTAAATGTTTTGAAGTACGTTCATTCATATATACAATTTAAAACATTTCCGCGCATAGTGTGCCAGGGTTGCCAGGTTTTCACAACAAAACCCGTACAATTGATACTCAAAACTAGCCCAATCGCATTTTGAGGGGGGGTCCACCGGTTTTCAGGGGGTAAAACCGCGGACTTGGCAACACTGTAGTATGATTACTTGATGCTTCCTCTAAAGACTGCTTAGATGTGTTCGACTTGAAGCCGCGCTGATTAGACTGATCGGTGCGTGTCATCAAAGTACTGTGAGAGCTATAAGAGAGCAGATGTCTCCTTATGCTTTCTCTCGCCGTACTTTGATATCATACACTGATCGATCTTCAATTCCAGTCGAACACACCACTTTACTCTCGAGTGTCACGTGACCGAGTGTAATCGCAGCCTAAAAATCGTGTTTTTTTCATATTGCGATAATATCGCAAATGCAATTAATTGTTCAGCCCCTACTATGTACATAGCTACAAAATGAGCTGGCCCAGATCCGGTTGTACAATCTGTTGCACAAATTTAGCCCAGAACTTCTGGAGGATCTGGGTCAGATGATTTTTGCTATCTGAGAATTGGTGCCCGCTGGGAGTTATATCCACAATTAACAATTACGTTTTCATATCTAAATTATCTAAATGTTCAGTCTATAACATATATTTTAGTTCATCCCAGTCTTACATGTAGGTTACCCCAGTTTTTACAATTTTTATAAATTCTTGTTTCTTCCTTGCTTTAGGTCATAATGTTTATCTGATTTTTATGAAAGTTATATGTGCACCTTCTCCTTTCATCACCAAAAGTAAAATGCCCTTTCAGTCCTATGGATGTGGGTCCGAACATGATTTATGCTTAGTTTCATGAATTTATGATGCTCAGAGGCTGACAGAAAATTAAACTATCATTTGAAAGATAAAGGCTGTGGTTTTAATATTGTCCACTAGAGGGACGTGCAAGATTAAAAAAAAAGAAAAATCTTTTAGGTCTCGGGCATAGCCTACAATTAAAAACCTTACCATACTGTACCTTTCAATATCTTTTACATTTACATTGAAGATCCACATCTCTCCCACCAATCTCTTAGAAATTATTCCTAAATAAAATAAAATAAAGCCTATATAATGTCCCAAAAAGGTGTGTTATGTGGGGTGAAATTATGCTCATAAATCATCTTTCAGTATGAAATAACTTACCTACGAAAGTCTGACAGACCCTGAATGATGTCATTTAGTCAATTTAGTTCACGAATCATGCTATCCATTAAGACACAATACACAGACTCGTTCAGACAGCTTTTCACTAACGTTTTCTTAATTAACTCTCGACTAATATTATTTGCTTGTATGAGTCTTTAAGCATGAAAATCCATCAAAAGCAGTCAAAATATTTCAAAAGGGAAAAGCTTAAGTAAACGAAAAATATAGTCAGTGCATGAATATGAGCGGACAGGATTCTACAGCTGATTCCGTCATGAATGAAACATGAGCTGATTTATATAGTATGCATGTTATTTGAAAGTACGGTGCAAAAATACACTTAACTAAGCCGACCCAGATGGGACTCGAACCCACAATCCCCAGCTCCGGAGGCTGATGCCTTATCCATTAGGCCACTGGGTCACCACAACTTACACAATGAAAACATGCTCTTTTGAAATATAGAACTGTATTTTTATTTAAAAAGACTGTATTATTGGGACAGTAGATTTTTTTCATTTTTTTCTGTGAAAATTTGGCCTTTTGAAATGATCGTATGATATCACGAGAACCATGTCCTTTGAAAACACGCCTTTTTATGTGTTTACAATTATCATTACCTTAATAAATAACATATCTTAGAACACTTTGAAGAATACAAGTAAATATAAAAAAAGATAAGTATTACATAGAGGTCGGGATCGTTACGTCACGTCGCAATGCATTGTGGGAATCGCGGTACGGAAGTAGATGTACTGTATAGTAGCGTATAGTAGGCAGTAGGTAACGTTGGTCATTAATTTTGGTTATTTTTTGGGAAAACGGTTCAGTATTGCTGTATTGTGAACTGCTGTAATCGGTCTCATGATCGACAGGGCAAACCTTATCGGCATTACACCACAGGGAGCAATATCTTTCATTTCAAAAGGGTGGGGTGGTCACATGAGTAACAAACAGGTGACAGAGGACTGTGGTATTCTTAATCATCTGCTCCTGGAGACTTGGTGCTGGCGAATCGTGGGTTTGACATCAGGGACAGCGTTGAACTGATGTGGGCTGAAGTGAAAACGCCCGTCTTCACACGAGGCCGCTGTCAGTTGGATGCAAAGGACGTGGAAGACACCAGGAAGATAGCGCACCTTAGGGTTCATGTGGAGAGGGTAATTGGTTGAATTGAAGACTGCTGTTCATATTGTTGTTAGAAGTTTGGTGAATATATTATGGCAGTTGTTTAGATAATTCACAGTAACAATATATTGTGCAACATGAAATTGATGTACATAGTTATGATGAGACATGTTGTGTATGGTGTGTGTGTCTCTCTCTCTCACATTACGTTTTCTCTAGTTTTTGGCCAGTAAGGGAGTCAGTTTAGTGTCTGTATTCTTTTTTAAAAAATTTATTTTGACCCAGTTCTTAACTTAATTTGCTTTTTGATATTTTTGTGCTGACTGTATTTACCAATTTGAACAACTTGTCTCAAAATAAAAACAAACAAAAAAAAAAAAGAAACAAGAAGTCAGGTGTGACGAATTTATTTATGTCATTCTCCTGGACCCTAGACCTGGGACGTAACGCACAACATGTGTACAGAACATGGATTAGTAAACAATAAGAACAAGTGCAGAGAAGTGCAGAACATTTAAGTAAACAAATAAAAAATAAATAATATTAATAAAATTTATCACCAATCAGGCGAGGTCGACGTCACAACTGGAACGAACTTCAAAAATAGGAAGTTAAGCGTCTTGTTTTGGTGAACGTTCTTCAATATTATACCGGATTACAGAACTACCGGACGAAAACAGTGGATTATTGCACGTATAGGTGAGTAATTACTCCTGAAGTGTAGACAAGTAGACAAGCTTCATAGTTCGCAAAATCTGACAAGCGTGTGTGTGTCACCACTGATGCTTGGTTAACGTTAACATTACCAGTGCGAACGATTGTTTTCTCCACGTTTAATTGTGTTCATAGGGATCGATTCCGCCTATAACCTCGATTTTTTTTAAGTAGCGTTGTTTGGCTTCATTATTAAGTTTGTCCGTATATGGTATAGCCAACTTTTTTTGTCACGTTCCAAAACTTTTTCTGGAGACCGGCTGGCTATGCTATTATCTTATTACAAACCGGCTTTGCGTTGCCTCTAAAATGGCCGCCGTTACCCACAATGCACCATTCCATAACGTCTACGCCCGAACTCGGGTCGGGTCCGGGTAGGCATTTCTCGGATCTACACGGGTCCGTTACTTAACCAATCTGTCGCAGTTGTTGAACTTGTCTTTGGTATAACGTTAACTGACGAGAAACAGAGAAAATGTCAGACAAGTCCTCTCCTCTCCAGCAGCTGATGTGTCCGCGGTTGCCATGGTAACTCTCAACGGCTAGTAGACTAATAAAAACAATAATATTAAAAAAAGGTTTAAGCGTCTTTACAGAGTTCAAGACTTTTCTTTTTACTTTGTTTTATACATTTTATCAACCTATTTATTTATTATAAATTGTAAGACTCACCTCAGAAAAGCTAATTCTCCTGTCAGACTGAGTTGAAGTGAAAAGTGCCTCAAACAAACGCGCTGTCCTACAGTATCTGCGGCAGATGAGATGGTGTACCCAGTCTGTGTCATTATTTCACTTTCATAACTCCTTACGAAATAGAAAGTTTCACAACTCCGAAAAATGTATTTCATTTCTTGTCAATACTGTGCGCGCGGTGTGTCAGCTGTGGAAGCGCGCTATGGAGGAATTTTTTGGTCAGATTATAAACTAAAAGTCTAAAACTAAAAGTCTTAAACCAAAACTAAAAATCAAGTCGAAAATTAATTTGGTATTTAGGATTGGGCATTTTGTATTTAGGATTGGGCATTTTCTATTTAGGGTTGGGCATTTGGTCATTTAGTCATTCAGGATTTAGGATTGGGCATTTGGGGATTTAGGATTGTGAATTTGGTATTTAGGATTGGGCATTTAATCATTTAGCCATTAAGGATTGAGGATTGGGCATTTGAAGATTGAGGATTGGGCATTTGAGGATTGATGAGTGTATGCAAATTAGGAGGCGTGGCCCAAATACTGGAGGCTGGGTTTGAAATGGCTGGTGCGCAGCGGCACCTTATGGACAGCAGAGGGAGCTCCCAGTGCTAAGGAGCACACTGTAATGAAGCCAAACAGAGCGAGTGAGCGGCTTGAGCGAGGACTGTGTGATAACTTCAACTTAATGACAGCTTTGTAACATTTGTGGCCTCAAACCGAGCGTACAACTGATGCTTGCGCGCGGTTAAATCACCTCCGCGAGATGAAAACAAAATCGCACGCGAGGAAACGGGAGCCCGTGAGCTCGTTTCAAACTCTCGCGCGCACGTGACATGTTCTTTGTAGTGATGGGTCGTTCGCGAATGAGCCGACTCTGAGAGCCGGCTCTTGTTGGTGAACGACGAGAGCTGGCTCGCATATCTGAAGAGCCGACTCTATTTAAAAAAAAATATATATATAACCTATAGAAATTAAATCATTATGTAATAATGAAATAATGGATGCATTTTATTTTATTTAAAATAATTGACTAATTCAAAGAACAAAAAAAATATTATATAGGCCTAAAGGCGCACATATTCGTCTGAACAGCCTCACATTCTGTTCCTGTCAATCATACACGAGGTGTCAACCAATTATATGGCATGAGGGAGGGGCCGGGCCATCACACACACACACCCCACACACACCACACACACAGTGTCAAACTCGGAGAAGAAACCGCATCAACCCCTCAAAAATAAGGCAGCTTGCATTTCTGAATGCAAATCTATCATAAAATAAAAATATGATCAGCATTGTGTGTGTGTGTGTTCATACTAGTTATACAAAACATAACTAGTGAGATAGTTCATGCTGGTTATCTAACATGCCAAAAAGAGGGACCAGTTTAATCCTTTCAGTTATTTATTTTTCTTTAATATGGGTTCTATTATGTTGTTCAGATTCAGATTGTATTTGTTTTGTAATGTTGTTGTTTCTATACATTAAAAAGTTGTAATTTAAATGCAAATGTTTAATAGTGTTCTTTTTTTCATAACAAATCAATGCATTTGTAAAGAAATTGTGAGACATTGTGAGTTTGATTTCATTTAATAATTTACTAGAATTGTTTTCACACCTATCATAGTCAAAACATTATTGTTTTTTAAAGAGCCCGTTTGTGAGCCAAAAGAGCCGGCTCTTTTCAGTGAGCTGAGTCAAACGAGCCGGCTCACGAAAAAGAACCGTTGCCCATTTGCGCGCAATACAAGCCCTCGCGCGCGCATGATCATTCCCCAGCTGCTCGCGCTCGATCTTCTCACCTGCTCGCTCGAACACTTTTATTTTTGTCAGTCGTGAATGATCATTTTGTCAGCTGGGGAATGATCATGCGCGCGCGAGGGCTTGTATTGTGCGCAAAGAACATGTTACGCGCACGAGAGTTTGAAATGAGCTCGCAGGCTCCCGTTTCCTCGCGTGCGATATTGTTTTCATCTCGCGGAGGTAATTTACCGCGCGCGCAAGCATCAGTTGTACGCTCGGTTTGAGGCCACAAATGTTACAAAGCTGTCATTAAGTTGAAGGTATCACACAGTCCTCGCTCAAGCCGCTCACTCGCTCTGTTTGGCTTCATTACAGTGTGCTCCTTAGCACTGGGAGCTCCCTCTGCTGTCCATAAGGTGCCTCTGCGCACCAGCCATTTCAAAACCCAGCCTCCAGTATTTGGGCCACGCCTCCTAATTTGCATACACTCCTCAATCCTCAATCCTCAATCTTCAAATGCCCAATCCTCAATCCTAAATGGCTAAATGATTAAATGCCCAATCCTAAATACCAAATTCACAATCCTAAATCCCCATACGCCCAATCCTAAATCCTAAATGGCTAAATGACCAAATGCCCAACCCTAAATAGAAAATGCCCAATCCTAAATACAAAATGCCCTATCCTAAATACCAAATGCCCAATCCTAAATACCAAATTAATTTTCGACTTGGACTTTAAGTTTCAAATTTAGATTTTTAGTTTTGGTTTAAGACTTTTAGTTTTAGACTTTTAGTTTATAATCTGACCAAAAAATTCCTCCATAGCGCGCGCACTGTATGTCACGTCATTATATATTAAAAGCATGTCCATATTCTGACTTCATGCCGAAGAGTTGCTTTGTCGTTTTCTGTACCGCCAATAAACTAACAAATTAGAAAGTGGCATGCATATATAATTAGCCTTATCATTCTACCTTAAGCAAATCTATGTAGCCTAGTGTCGAACCTAAACTCGCATGAAAACGCGTCTGCTAAGAGGTGTAGTCTACGTGATACGCAGGTAACGGTATACGCCATTTTCCCACTAGAAAAGGCCAAGGATTTCCGTATACCCAATTAAAAAGCGTGAGGATACGTAACAACTTCGTTTTGTGTCAGAACTTTCACACTTTCATTCATAAATTTACCCTGTCTGTGTTTGTGAAGCGACATGGATCGAATCGCGGAATCCAGTCAAAAATGGAACTTGCTATATAAAGCAGAACGTGACGGAATTTGGCTATTTTTGAATGAATAAATCTAAAGTAGTGCTGTACAATGAACCTATGGAGTAGTTTGAGGTCTACACTCAATACAGACTGTAGTCTGTGAGTTAGGGATAACTGTCAGCGCAGTCCCTCGGCAACTTCGTAGCCTACTACTGATCAACGTTTTACAAAAGGATTCATAGTTTGGAGTGAAGCATACGTATAATAAGTGACAAGGTTTTATGGAGTTATAGTATGCAACATATACGAAAGTTGATGGAGTTATAGGCTAATGTTACCGCTACAGCTACCGCAGTGTCTTACCTGGAGATTCAACCAGATAACAAAATATGTCTGGAAACGACACCTCCAGCCATTTGGTTGGGTCATTGACCCAGTTTTTAATTAAATAAGGGCAATCATAAGTTATTTTAGTTAATTTTGCAATGTACCGTTGCCGGTCAGCAGGCGTCAATGACTTGCAATACGACATTTTTGTCATTCAAATACACATGACGTTCGCAGTGTTTTCCCCCACGCTGACTCCACCCTCGCCAAGCCAGACCACGCCACCAACTATGACTAGATGCCGACTGTATGTATGAAACAGGAAGTTGTTGTAACTTATGCATACAATGCCAATCTGCCCCAAACTTCACACGTTTTAAAAGAATCCTGGCCTGAACACATCTAAAGGCCAATATTCAATTATAATTATAGCGCCACCTGCTGGCAACAGGAAATTACTTATTTTAAACTAACTTAAACATGAAATGTCTGATCTGCCCTAAACTTCACATATTTGATAATATTCATGGTCTCAACAGATCTTAAGGCCAATATTTCAGTTATAATTATACCGCCACCTGCTGGCGACAGGAAATTACTTGTTTTAAACTAACTTAAATATGCAATATCCAGTCTGCCCAAAGTTCATGTGTTTGATACGGGTCCTAGCCTGAACTCATCTTTAGGCCAATATTTATTTAAAGTCTTAGCACCACCTGCTGGCAAAAGGAAATTACTTCTTTTACACTAACATGCAATGTCTGATCTACCCGAAACTTTGCATGTTTGGTAAAAGTCCTGGCCTGAAGACATTTACATGCCGATATTCAAATATAATCATAGCGCCACCTGTTGGCAGCAGGAAATGTGGCACAAATATTTACCATTTTAAAAGCATATTGGGCCTACGTTGTCTGATGTTCTATTGTGGCCGGGTGGTGGTGAGCCTGGGTGCGAGGGCCCTTTCATCGCTGCTTGCAGCTTTAATTGTTTTAATTTTTTTAGGGAGGAGGAAAAACAATCAAGATAACAGAATGAAAAAGAACAGAAAAAAGTACATAATTAAAGTATTTCAAAACACAAGGATAACCCACCCAGATTCTCAGCCATTTCAGCGATTCACAATATAAAAAGCTGCCATTCCTTAATAATTAACATTCATTAGGAACATAAACATCTACATTCTTACATGATATACCACTTTAACAGATGATTAGTTCATAGTTACAATGTATTTAACATGTATTATGTAATTTCTCTATGGACACCCTCAGGTATGTTTGGGACTCTTGAAGGTACATGAATCCTTGGATGAAAATCCTGCTTCTTATCCTTATCAAATGAAGTTTCTTAGACCTCACTGAAACAATGTCACATTTATGTTTTATGTCTGAAAAAGTTCTGCTGCCCATACTCTTTTGATATTGTGAGCCACAGTGTCAATCTCACTGTTACAATGGCTCTAATCAAAATCGTACAGCTCTTCAAAACTAACAGGCTTCATTTACAGTTAATCCTACTGATGTGTGTGATCATTCTGAGTGATTTGATGCTCTACAACTATTTATTTCCTAAAGTCTACTAATTTATTTTTTTCTTTATTTTGTTTTTGAGTATCTTATACAAATTGCCATACTAACTCTTTATTTTGAACTGGCAGATCACAGGTTAGTAACCTGGCCTTGCTGATTGCACGTATGCAGAAGAATGCAGACACTGTTGAGAAAGATGTACTGCTAGCAGAAGAGCTGCTACTCATAGTAAGATAACACATTCCATTAAATTTATATACTTGTGTGTGTGTGTGTAAATATATATATATATATATATATATATATATATATATATATATATATATATATATAATGTATATGGCATATAAATACCCCTGTCCCTTTTGCTCAGGATGCTGACAATGAGAAAAATGTTAGGAAATTACAACATCAAAAGGAAACAGCAGACCTCTTAGGCCGGGCAGAGGGGCTTCTAAAAGATCTGTTCCTGGATATGGACAAAGCCAAGAAAATGAACCACCCTCAGGCTGGAGAAATAGAGAATGAGTGAGTGACACAAAAGGCAACCTTCACACTCTGATGTTCATGACGTAGTCTGTTGTTCTGTCACATCTAAACTGAGCTAGCAGGGTTGCACCATGTATTTTCTGTCTCATCTATATGATTATATTGAAAACTAATAGTAATGGTGATGATTTCCACAAGCGTTCCAATTTTTTTTAAATGTTTTTCACTAATTAGTGTAAGTCGTCTTCATGAACGCTGGCTGAAAGACTGTTCCCTTTACCGAGAGCTGTATGAGCCACTGAATGAGGTTGAACTACAGCCAAGAATTAACTGGGCTCTGGTGCTGAACCAAAAACAGGTCAGAGAGGGGAAGGAAAGGGGAAAAAAAGTAAAATGTTGCAACACTCACTGGTCTCCCATATATACTATTTAATTCTTACTGCAGTGTGTGTGTGTGTGTGTGTGTGTGTGTGTGTGTGTGTGTGTGTGTGTGTATGTGTGTGTGTGTGTGTGTGTGTGTGCATGCGTGCATTTGATGTGTTTGTGTGTGTATATGTGTGTCTGTATGTGTGTGTTTGTGTGTGTGTGTGTGTGTGTGTGTGTGTGTGTGTTGATTAATTAGTATTTCGGAATATTACAGAAAGAGGCAAGCAAAGAGGAGTATGGCCCCACTCTGGCTGACCTGAAGAAGCAGATTGCAGCTCATAATATCCTTCATAAGGAGATTGAGTCTTACAACAACCAGCTATGCCCTGGATCAACCAGCTCCCAGGTGAGCTTAAAAAAGTTTCTCTGTTACCAAGACTTGCATTTCTCATGATCAGCTTTTGCTGTCATCAATTACTCACTCGTGTGATTCTAATGCTTCGATTCTAAATCTTCTAAACACAAATGAAAATATTTGTAACGAAACCTGAGACATTTCTGTCCTTTCACAAAACCAAATTTCGATGCTTCCAAAAGTTCAGGAGGACACTGTAAAAGTAATACATATGAACCGAATGGTTACATCCAGACCTTCTGAAGAGACACGCTTTGAGTTGTATGATGAACTGATTTATTTTAGGCTTTTATTGAAATTAACCTTGATAAACTCACATTTCGAAGCATCAAAGTTTTGGTTGTGTTGATGTTGAATGGAGGGACACTTATTTTTATAAAAATCCCTTATATTTCATTAAAATATTTTTAATTTGTGTTTGGAAGATGAACATGTCTTAGGGGAAAACATGAGGGTAAGTAATTGCTGAGAGAATTTTCAGGTTAACTAATCCTTTATTCACAAAACTTAAAATCGCCCATGTCATTCCAGGAGGAATATGCTGCCATTAAGAAGCAATATGCTAACCTACTGGTAAGAAATTATTCCCATCACTGATACATGGATGATTTTTGAAGTCGCTTTCTCGTATCTCTTTAAATTGTAAGAGATATTGTTGATGCCAGGAATGTCCAGTCAGTTTAAATCTCAACAGCTTGTACGACTACATGCAAGACTGTGAGAAGGAGGTGGCATATATGAGGGAGGAGCAGAACAAGATCCTTAAACAGGACTGGAGTGATCAGATGGTTGACCATGCTGATATCCGCAGACAGAATGAGGTCATCTGATCACATGACCTGTTCAATGGAGTGGACTGAAGACAGATATCTCTATAGAACAATGTTTCTCAAACTGTGGTATTTGGGGTCCATCAGACGGTGATGAGCCAAAAACACTTTTTATAGTCTAAAAGTTCAGTTTAGGTTTCATCAGAACATAAAACATTTTGCCACACTTTGACAAAATTTAGGCAGATTTAGATTTTTTTTTTAATGCCCTCCATCTAGCCACCCTCCATAGACTAGACATAATAAGAATACTGGACATGTTGTCACAAGCAGCAAGTGAGCAGTACTTGCCAGACATTCCTGAAGCTTTTTTTAATTTAACTGTAAAGCCTGTTATATACCTCAACAAAATAGACATCATTTGTGGCACATCATATGCAAATATATTTATACATTACTAAAAAAGTATACATGGAAGCATTTCAAATTTTTTTTATTTTTTTTTTGCAAAGGTCCATTTTGCATTGACCTTTTTTTGCTGTTCTTATGGGACTGAATACTAAAAAAAAGTAATGGTTTTGTTTCATTCATCATCCAATAAAAGGCAAATACTTCATGCTGTTGCTTTCCGCACGTCAAGTTGCGATGGCTGGCATAGGTCATTGGTCAGGCATCGACCAATAAAATGGCTTGATTTGCACCCCTGCATCACCCCCCGTTCTGCTCTATCACATCCGCTGGTTTGAAATTTTTTTTTTGTTCTTGTGGGTATGAATAGTATTAGTGAAAAGTTGAGTTTTGAGGATTTGATGTTGTAATGGGATATCTGAGAGGTTATAAGTGCTGACTTGACCTTTTACAGCGAAACTGAAATAAAGTGCAAAAGGAAATATGTTGTACACATTTGTGTGTGTCATTTTCTTTATGTGGATGTCATTCTACATATTTGTAACTATTAATCTGCAACTTTAACTTCAAAACACAGGTGTTTTGATCTTCTGTGTGTGCAAATTGTGTAGTGTAAATTTCAACTTACAAATACAAATATTAATATGACAAGTTCTCACATTCAGATCAACATAGCTCTCGAGTTTTGCTACAATTTTACCTTCATATCAACCTTTACTGAGGATGGTACTCCCCTAGTTATGCTTGGAGACTTTCAAGGTCCACCTAGATAAACCTCAGGCTGCAGACTTCCACACTCTGCTTGCCTCTTTTGTTCTCAAGTGAGTATTAACTACGGCTACTCACAAATCAGGTAACCAACTGAACCTTATTTACACAAGACACTGCTCCACTGATCATGTGCTGGTTACTCGACTGCACACCTTGAATCACTTCCTCCTCACTCTTAACCTCAGCATCATTCCTGTCACAACACATACCCCTTCACATGTCATATTTCGACATAACCTATGCTCTCACCCTCCCAGCTATCTGCTATTGTTTTATCTTTGCTTCCTCCCCCTAAACAGTTATCATCTCTTGATGCTAACAGTGCTACTGATACGTTCTGCTCTACTCTTACGTCTTGTTTAGACACTGTCTGCCCCCTGTCTTCCAGGCCAGCCCGTACCACCCATTCTGCCCCTTGGCTATCTGATGATCTCTGCGAGCATCGTTCTAAGCTCAGGGCTGCAGAGAGGGTATGGCACAAATAATAAAAAAAAAATCCTACTGACCTTAATGTGTATCAGTCACTCCTCTTTTCCTTCTCTGCTAATGTCTCCACGGCTAAAAGATATATCATCACAAACAAAAATATAAATTTGTCTAACTCTCGCATACTCTTTAAACCATTTTCCTCCCTGTTTTTTCTCCTCCTCCCCTGCCTTTACCAACTCTAACAGCTGATGACTTTGCCACATATTCTCTATTATTAAAATTACAACCATCAGCGCACAGTTCTCCACACCACAAACTGTCAAACACATCTTACCAGCAAACATACACATTCACATCATTCTCTCCACTCTCTGAGGCAAGTCTCTAAACTCATCCTTTCCAATCATCCTACTACTTGTCCACTTGTTCCTATTCCATCTCATCTCCCTCAAGCGATTTCTCCTGCAATTGTACCTGCACTCACTCACATCAACACATCCCTTCACACTGGTGTTTTTACCCTCAGCATTTAAATAGTCTTGTATAACCCCACTACTTAAGAAACCCACTCTTAACCTAACTCTTTTAGAGAACTAAAGAACTACAGGTTTCCCTCCTTCTTTTCATTGCAAAAACACTTGAACGAGTTGTGTTAAACCAAGTCTCCACCTTTCTTACACAGAAAAAACCTCCTGGACAGCAACCAGTCTGTCTTCAGAAGTAGATATTCAACCGAGACTGCCTTGCTCTCAGTTGTTGAAGCCCTAAGACTGGCCAGAGTGACTACCAGATCTTCATTACTTATCTTGATGGATCTGTCTGCTGCTTTTGAAATGGTTAACCACCAGATCCTTCTATCAACCCAACTGGTAAAGGGCATCTAAGGAACCACACTCCAGTGTTTTCAGTCTTACCTCTCAGACATTTCTTGCTGGATGAAGGATCATCACCTTCAACTCAACCTTGCCAAGACAGAACTGCTTGTGGTTTCAACAAACCCGTAACTTCATTACAATTTCATCCAGCTAGGCACATCAACCATAACTCCTTCAAAAAAACAAATATTTACCAAAGACACTACTCAGTGAACAATTAGTCATGGAAGTCTCTTGACAACCTCTTTATTAAGATTTTTAAAGCATCACTGTGAATGTCTGTTGTCTCCTTTTGTTGATGATGGCCTTAATGGAATTCCATGGAACGTTTAATGTTTTTTAATTACTTTTGTACCCTTATCCTCATTGATTCCTCTTCACAATGAGATTCCAATGCAATATTTCTGGTCTCTTTGTGGGCCTTAGCTTTAACAGTAAAATGCTGCTAGGAAAATCTCACAGAAAAGCTGATTGAAAGTGAAAAGAGATCTGATATGATTTTACTTGGAATCTTTTTTTTTCTACATCTCATAACCTGCAAAATTAATATGGATGTGTAGACTTTTTATAGGCACTGTACAAGAGCTTTTGTTAAGAGTGTGTGATTGCAAAGATGATAGAAAATGTGACGAAACCAACTTTTATTTGCAATGCTTTGGAATCTGTGGTCCACAAACAATTTGAATGTATGAAAGGGCTTCAAAAACTTTAAGAAACCTTGATGACAATAGGGTTACAATTTACCCTTTTTCCTCCAAAACATTTTTTTAAATGTCTTACATTAGGACAGCAATAAGAATAAACAAGATCATTGGTCAAGCAATAATGGGTGGCAATAATTTGCTAATAAAGTGGCAACACCACATTTTAAAGAAAATATTATATTAGACATTTTGTCTCTTGTCTTTTGCAGAACTTCAAGAATAACAGGCTGCTGTCCCACGAAAGTGAGGTCAACCAATTACAGGATGATGGAGACCGACTGATTGAGCTAAAACATCCTGCTGCCAGCACTGTTCAGGTAGTTTTATTATGTAACACTTTGGTCGGTGAGCTAACTCCAGCCAAATTGTCTATATGATATTAGATTTTTTTGTTTTATGCTGCTGACAAATGCGTGGCATTGTAAATTTTGAGTTGACTAATTACAATTAATTAAATGATGTGTTCAGTAAATAAATATTGCATTCAGTATGCCACAACATTAACATAATCAAAACTAAGCTCTGATGTACTATTTGTGTGTCCAGGCCCATAGAGACACTGTGAGGAATGAATGGCAGAAGTTTCTGAATCTTTGCATCTGTCAGGAAACACATCTGGACAATATAGAGGAGTACAAATGGGTAGGTAGGGCAAATTGATAGATCCATAATTTTTGTTAAACACATTTAGTTAAACATTTTGTCTAACCAAGTTTGCCTTCTTCTCAACAGTACCAACTGGATGCAGATACTTTGTCTGAGTCTTTATCTAAGCTTGGCTCCTTTGTTGATGCCAAAGCACTCAATGGCAAAACCAGCACTGAAATTCAGATGCAGCTTGAGGTGAAATCACATTTTAACTATTAAATTCATTTAAATTATATATAAATTGTGTGTGTGTGTGTGTATACATACATATATATATATATATATATATATATATATATATATATATATGTATATACATATATATATTTATATACATATATATATATATATATATATATATATATATATATATATACATATATATATATATATGTATATATATATACAGTCATAGTCTAAAATATCGGGACCCTTGGTAAATATGACCAAAGAAGGCTGTGGAAATTAATCTGCATTGTTAATCCTTTTGATCTTTTATTTAAAAATCACCAAAATCTAACCTTTCATTGGATAATAATAATTTAAAATGGGGGGAAATATCATTATGAAATAAATGTTTTTCTCTAATATACATTGGCCACAATTAATTTCACCCTTTTATTCAATATAATTTGAAACCTCCATTTGCTAGTTTAACTGCTCTAAATGTTCTCCTATAATGCCTGATGAGGTTAGAGAACACCTGACAAGAGCTCAGAGACCATTCCTTCATCCAGAATCACTTCAGACCATTTAGATTCCCAGCTCCATGTTGGTGGTTCTTCTCTTCAGTTCACCACACTCATTTTCTATAGGGTTCAGGTCAGAGGACTGGAATGGCCATAGCAGAAGCTGACCCATTTTTGTGTTGTTTTTGAGGTTTGAGTTTGGATTATTGTACAGCTGGAAGATCCAAACATGGCCCATTATAAGAGTCAGTCACTAAGTGATTTTTATCTGTTGGTATTTGATAGAATCCATGATGCCATATGTGACGAGTGGGGTGGGGCTGAGAGCCGTGGGAACGGAGCGAGGCCGGTGGAGTGATTGGGAAATGAGCGACACCTGCTCCACTCACCGGTCTCGAGTCCCATGGAGGAGATCGGAAGGATATAAAAGAGGAGCGACGACAGTGAAGGACGAGAGAGGACCAGGCCTGGGCTTTATTTTGGGTTTGGTTTTTGTTTGTGCGCGGCAGTCGCCCGTGAGGGGCTGTCGCGCTGTTTTATGTTTATTTTGGTTATTAAAGTTTGATTTGAATGTTCTCCAGTTCCCGCCTCCTTTCTTCCCGTTATTATGGAGTGTTATTGTTGGTTTGGTGCTGATTCTTGGGAGGAAGGAGGGACACGCTGCCGAAGGTCCCTCGCCGCTGGGGTGAATCCGCGGTGCCATGGAGCAGGGCGTAGCAGTCTGGCGGCGTGGACGCTCGAGGCGGTGGGCTGGAGTGAGTTGCCGGGGATGGACGAACTCGCTGCCAGCCGCCCATGATGTGGAGGGGCGGCTGCCGTCCGTAAGGGAGCGGAGGAGTCGGCGCCGTTCGCCAGGGGGCCGGAGCCTGCTGCCATCCTAAGATATGAGGAGGAGCAGGGAACGGGGGACTCCTGCCGGCTGCCCAAAATCGGAGGAGCCGTCGCCGTCCACCGGGCGGCGGAGGAGTGTCGTGCCGTCCACCGAGGGCCGTCCAGTGCCACCGCCAGGCACCGCGGAGGAGCTCACCCAGCTGGTGGAGGGCCGAGCGGCAGTGTGTCTGGGAACTGGATTTTTTTTTTTTCTTCTCTCTCCCCTCTCTCGTCTCCTCATCCTTCCATCTCCTTTTCTCTCGCCTCGTCTGTCTGTCCTTACCCCCAGGTTCCCGCAGGTCACCTGAGCGGATCGGAGCGAGGCCGGTGGAGTGATTGGGAAATGAGCGACACCTGCTCCACTCACCGGTCTCGAGTCCCACGGAGGAGATTGGGAGGATACATAAGAGGAGCAACGATAGTGAAGGACGAGTGAGGACCAGGCCTGGGTTTTATTTTGGGTTTGGTTTTTATTTCTGCGCGGCAGTCACCCGTGAGGGGCTGTCGCGCTGGTTTGTGTTTATTTGGTTATTAAAGTTTGATTTGAATGTTCGCCAGTTCCCGCCTCCTTCTTCCCGTGACTATGGAGTTTTTATATTGTTACACCATATGTCAGATGTCCAGGACCTCCAGCAGAAATATAGGCCCACAACATAAAAAATACAGCAGTATATTTCATTGTACACATGGGTACTTTTTATCCCTGTGTTCACCAAACCCATCTTGAGTGTTTACTGCTAAAAAACTAATTTTTTAGTTTCATCTGACCATAGAAGCCAGTCCCATTTGAAGATACAGTCGTGTCTGATAACTGAATATGCTGGAGTTTGTTTTTGGATGAGGTAGGACAATTTTTCTTGAAACCCTACCAAACAACATGTGTTGATGTAGGTGCTGTTTGACCTTGTCTAACCCCGAGACTCAACTTTTTTCTGCAATTCTCCAGATGTGGTCCTTGGAGAGTCTTTAGCCACTCAAACTCTCCTTCCCCTTCTGGGGTAAGTTGTGGCCTAGTGGTTAGAGAGTTTGACTTCTAACCCTAAGGTTGTGGGTTCGAGTCTCGGGCCAGCAATACCACGACTGAGGTGCCCTTGACCAAGGCACCGAACCCCCAACTGCTCCCTGGGCGCCGCAGCATAAAAATGGCTGCCCACTGCTCCGGGTGTGTGTTCATGGTGTGTGTGTGTGTGTGTGTTCACTGCTGTGTGTATGCACTTTGGATGGGTTAAATGCAGAGCATTCTGAGTATGGGTCACCATACTGTACTTGGCTGTATGTCACGTCACCTTCACTTTCACTTCTCACTGTGCACTAGGACGACATAGAGACACGTCCTCTTCCACAAAGATTTATAACATTTTCTGTTGATTGGAAATTCCTGCCCTGATGGTGGAAATGGGAATTTTCATTGCTCTAGCTCTTTTCTTAAATTTGTAAAGCGCAATTATCTTATATATTCTTTGTTTTTTCTCATTGTGATGGATGATTAAGGGAATTTGGGCTTTGTTTTCCCTCATATTTATATTTCTGTGAAACAGGAAGCCTTGGATGGATAATTTCATGTTCATAATCAACCTGGATTGCTCAATTGTGAATATGAATGGGAATATACTTCTGAGATATTTTACTCATAAGAATTTCTAGGGGTGCCAATAATTGTGTCCAACGTGTATTTGAGAAAAACATTCATTTCATAATGATGTTTCCATTTTAAATTCATATTATCCAATGAAAGGTTAGATTTTTGTGCTAATATTTACTACTACTTTCTTTGTTTGCCTCTTTAAGAAGAATCGCTTTAAATATTCCCCAATTGTAAATCGCTTTGGATAAAAGAGTCTAAAAACAAATATATAAAAGCGTTTTCATAATTTTCAAACTTAAAATCAGCAGGCTTTTATTTTGGCATGTTGCCGGCGAGTAAGTATACGCGATTCCGGATTTAGCGCTGCTGTGCTGATTAAAGAGCGTCAGTGAGTGAATGTCACAGGTTTGCATTGTGTTTTGAAAACGGCATGGGATAGCCTAGATTCATGCTTTCAGTTTGAAAAGAAATCTTATACAGTTTGTCAGTCTAAAATGGTAATTGTGTATTGTGTATTAACAGCTGTCAGAACTTATTTATATAGCGCATTTTTTATTTTGGTTGCGCATGCAGCCCTGCGGACCACTTATGTGCACCCCTGTACATAATACACACACACACACAAAGATCAGGCATAACATTATGACCACTTACAGGTGAAGCGAATAACACTGATTATCTCTTCATCATGGCACATGCTAGTGTGTGGGATATCCTGTCAGAAAATCAGGCAGCAAGTGGACATTTTGTCCTAAAAGTTGATGTTTTAGAAGCAGGAAAAATGTCAGCGCATCTCCAAAACTACAGCTCTTGCAGGGTGTTCCCGGTCTGCAGTGGTCAGTATCTATCAAAAGGAAGGAACAGTGGTGAACCGGCGACAGGGTCATGAGTGGCCAAGGCTCATTGATGCATGTGGGGACCGAAGGCTAGCCTTTGTGGTCCAATCCAACAGACTAGCTTCTGTAGGTCAAATTGCTCAAGAAGATACTGCTGATTCTGAAGGAAAGGTGTCAGAATACACAATCCATCGCAGTTTGTTGTGTATGGGGCTGCATAGCCAATGCTGGCCCTTGTCTACCACCGAAAGTGCCAACAGTGGGCACGTGAGCATCAGAACTGGACCACAGAGCAATGGAAGAAGGTGGCCTGGGAGCAATGGTAGAATTTTGTTTTGGTTTGTTTGGTTGGATTTTTTTTTGTGTGTCTTTTATGTGGTGGTCGCATGTGTGTAGGTTGCATTGTGTGAAATAAGGCAAGACGGTGGAGGCAGTGTGATGCTTTGGGCAATGCTCTGCTGGGAAACCTTGGGTCCTGCCTTCCATGTGGATATTACGTACCACTTACCTAATACAACTCTGTATGTGTCAATATTGTGTATTCTGTGTGTCTACAGGCTGAGGAAAGACCTCTACAGCGCAACGAGCAGCTGTTGGCTGACCTGAGAAAGCGAAGCACCTCTATCACACCACTAAAGCTTCGTCACACTCCTCCAAGCAAAACTACCACTGTTGAATCTCTGTGTGACTGGAAAACTCCCAAGGTTAGAATGTCTAGAACAAAATTTAATTTTAAAGATTTTTTTTCTAACATGTAGCATGAAAAGCTTTTACTTTTACTTTTAGGTTACTAATTTTATATACTTCTATTCATTTTTTAATCAGCTGGATTTTTCTCAGGCTTCATTGAACAGAGGAGACCTGTTTAATCTGAAGTCCAACACAGACAATGACAACTGGGAGGTTCAGTACAACTATGGAACAATCAAAAAAATCCCTGGAGTTTGTTTTATGATTCCTCCACCTGATCCTGATGCCATCAATGGAGTTGACCTGTAAGAAAAAAAAAACTACTTTTGATACTCCGAAGAAGGGCTGGGCAATACATCTAAAATGTAACATCTCAATATTTTTCCACATTTTCAAATTTCTAAATATTTTTGCATTTGCTCTAGAATAATTCAAAAGGTGTTTTTTTTCTGCCCCAATTAAAAAAAAAAAAAAAATGGATAGAATAGCTGTTGTTTCTAAGCACATTCAAATTAATTAGTGCAAAGACAGTTTAAAAAAAAAACTGTAAATGTAACAATATGAAAAAGAAAGAAAAAAAATGCAAAATGGGTACAAAAAAGCATTCTGACAGCTTCTTTATAGCAATGTAATTTAAATACTACATTCTCCACTGTGTAAAAGTTTTCACAAGTTTTTTGTTTTTTTTTTTAGTTCAAGAGATGCTTTGTGGCATGACACTATTTGCCCACTAGCACTAAAAAACTCTTTCAGAAGGGGAACTTGTTTCTGGAACACATAAGCACTTCTTGACTAATTTGAAGGAGTGAACTTGCCTATTGGTGTCATCTTTAGCAAATTAATCTTAATTTTCAACAATTTTTGGATATTCACAGTATAGTAATTATATTACATTGGTATATCATATTGATTAATCAGTTATCACAATAATAGCCCTAATATTCTACTATTCATTCAGCTGTACTCCAAAGACATTGAAAAACTATGTTACTTTTAAATCATAGTTCGTTACTGAGTAAGCCCACAATTTGAATTGATATTCAAACCTTTGACAACACTTCATTAGCCAATAAATATATCCGATCTTAAAGGGACCAATAATAGCCCTGATATCTAAACCACGAAAAGCCGCCGCTGCAGCAGGTGAAGAGCTGATCAGACATTGAGGGAGCTCAGCGTAATTTATGGACTCAAAGTTTGGAGAAACAAACTACACTGTAGTGTTATCATAAATATCTATATTTTGATACCGATACTGAAATATCTGCCACGGTTCCATTACTTATTTTCCACAGTATCTACCGAATATACACCGATACAAGCTGTGTCTCTCTCTCCTCTCTGACAGTGAGTTTGACACGCATCACCTCCTGTCAATTACAGAGTCTGAATGTCCACACGAATTGCAGGTATTCTGTATAATTTTAATTATTCCCACGCAAATGTGCCTAGCGCTTTATTAACATGAGACCACAGTCATGTAATCGCAAAAAACTGGATGCGAGCTCTCAGATAGGCCTAACTTATACAAATGAACTGCCTGTCCTTTCACTCCGTTATGGCTTGTGAACAATCCTTACTTTTAAAGTAGAAATTATTTCTCTTTCCTACGGAAATTCGAATGGTTGGGGGTTGGGGAGGGGCGAGGTCATGGTTAGAACGCTTGGTTGAGTGCATCAGACAAGACGACGAAGAAGTGCTGCTGTAGTGTCATGGAGTCATGAGGGATTAAAATGTTACAGTACTGGTTTCACAAAAAAGCTTTTGCTAAAAGATGGAGCAGTTCCCACTTTGTCGGGGACAATCTGCTGTATCTGTATCACAGCCTGTAAGTGTGCTGCTTTATTTGTTGTTGTGTGTGTTATTTACGTTTTAAAGTAGAAGTTGTATGCCGTTTCTGCAATGTAATCACTGATCTATAATATAGAACTGGATTGCTCATCACGTCATTAAAGTGAAGCCGCAGCGCCGCCATATTGGTAATCCCTAGTGTGCGTAAACGTTCTATTGAATTAATAGGAAATTGTATGATTTTAATGAGAAAACATCACCTAACAAGTCAGCGTTTATAAATCTGAAGTATTTCTGTACATTATTCAATGCAAACACCGTAGGCATGTTAACGGTAATTGTTTTAAATGTTGGGAATTTCCCCTACTTATTAAAAACCTACGTTCATTACAGTAGTGAACATCATGAACATGATAAACATCAGACAGACACGACCTTAACATATAAAACAAACGACAAAGTGCTCATTCTGAAATCTGAATTTATTCAGAGAAATAACTGACTATATACAGTATGGATTTAAAGACATAAAGCTTTATTTCCAAGATAGTAAGTTAAGCTTTTCATTTCATTTTAGAGCAACATTAACAACATAATTGTATTATTTATTGTAATATATTCAAATCCATTTCTGATACTAATATGTTCATGTTTAATAATTCCTGAATAATTATGTTCATAAAGAAAAAGTCTATATTTTGTGTTGGATCAGTTACCTGTGTCATCAGTGCGCAGCAGACACACCCACCTAAACGGTTTAAATATATTGCTTATACTGCCCCAAAAGACCGTAAACATTAATTTACATACACATAACATAAATACTAGTCCCGTTTGACTAATTTGCTTCAAATCGGGTGATTTTAGGACAGCGGTTTGAATGTGACTCAATGGTGCTCTCTGCTGGTGGAGATTAGTAAGATTGCGGATCGAACACTTCCGGTGGCTTCACTGTCTGTTGGCAGTTTAGAACGCGATGAGCGATCCAGTCATATATAGATCAGTGGGTGTAATATATATTACCGTTGCACTTATCTGTACATAGTAAATGCAGTTGTTTTTTAAGTGGTGGTTGACAACCTATCTAAAACATGATTTAACCCAAAAAACAACAATGACGTTACCACTCTAATATGTCTTGCGATATCTGTGCGTGCAATGGTTCTGTGCGATGCTCTTTTTCAATATTCTCGGGGTCTGAATCTGGCTCAGACTGATATGGCAATATTGACGCCATCCTTAAAGCGTTAGTTCACCCAAAAATGTAAATTATGTCATTAATGACTCACCCTCATGTTGTTCCAAACACGTAAGACCTCCGTTCATCTTCGGAACACAGTTTAAAATATTTTAGATTTAGTCTGAGAGCTTTCTGATCCTCCACTGAAAATGTATGTACGGTATACTGTCCATGTCCAGAAAGGTAATAAAAACATCATCAAAGTAGTCCATGTGACATCGGTGGGTCAGTTAGAATTTGTTGAAGCATTGAATATACATTTTGCTCCAAAAATAACAAAAATTACGACTTTATTTTATTTTTGGCCTGATGGTCATTCTGGCCTGCCGGCTGCCGCTGTGCAGTCGATCAGGCTGACGTGCAATAGGCTGGTATGCAACTGCGAATTAATTGACGGACTCATGAATCTACGAATTAGACAATCGCGGAGTGAAAATGACACCACCACATGACCCAACATCAGCGAAGCACTGCCTAATTGGCTATATCCAGAGGCATGCTTCATCTTAGAAAACGTGCAAAAAATGGAGCGTAAAAGCATAGGAGGAGCAGAGCGGGAACGTATAAATAGGAGAAAAGCCCTGGCCACAGACGCAGCAAGTTGATGCAAAATCCCAGCCATGTTCGCCAGTAAGGGAGCAAGTCGGTCAGAATTACATTTACATTATATTTACTAGGGGTACTCCAGACAGCAACATATTGTTGGCCAAGATCAGGCCCACATCTGGCCCGTGTGAAATCCATGCGGGCCACATGTGGGCCAGATCTGGGCCGAAACTACTTGCTGTCTGGGGTGGGACGGTTCACTGAAAAAAGCGAACTGTTTGGTTCTCCACCACACACGGTTCGGCACACGCTGGGACCGCTGTTCAACTTAAATCTGACAAAGCATCTGTAATATGGTTTACTATAAATAACACGTAAAACAAACAGGGTTCAGTTAATATATTTCTGTTGATGGATGAACATTCTGGCTTCCCAGACATTACAACAACAGCGATTTAAAAAAAAAAAAAAAAAAAAAAAAAAAAAAAAAAAAAAAAAAACCCTGCGGACAAACCATTCACTCTTGTTCAATACGAATACAAACACTGGATCAGTGCATTATATTAAATTGACAGTCTTTATATTAATCGAACAGCAACAACAAAGAAATCACTCACTGCTCTTGATTGAATAGCTTTTGTAACTTTAATAAAGAATAATCTTTAATTTATAGTCCAAAATGCAATGCTGTTATACATTTGATTACTTTATTCAATTTTCTGTACCTAATAAAAACTGCTATACCTACCTAAAAAACCCTGAAAGTCAGTTTATTTTATTTGTATCTTTACTCTATTGTATTTATTTGTGCTGTTGCTTGTAGTTAGAATATTCTTAATAATATGATAAAATATATATTTTTTGAAAGTATAGTTTTTCCATAAACATAGCACATACAACGGTATCGAAACAGTGACTCTAAAACCGTGAAACAAACCAAACCGTGAAAAAGTTGAACTGTCCCACCCCTTATATTTACGTAATCATTTGGCAGACGGACGCTTTCATCCAAAGCAACTTACAATATATAAAAACTATTCTAAAAAAAAAATATTACAAACATATATAATGATAGAAGTTTTAAAAGAGCATCTTAATGACAAACTAGCACACTGTTTTACATATGGGGACACAGAATTTTTTTAGTGCCAAATTTGACCAGAAATTTTGATTTTCCATTTCTAGCCTACAATATGTAGCCTATGTTTATTTATTTATTTTGAAGGTGTAGAAGGAAGCAACAGCGCTCCTGCTGTGGAACAAGAGGGGGTGGACAGTTCAGCTTTTGAGTCAGAGCAGGAACCTTCAGGTAAAGTTTAACCTATAAGGAAAACTAAACATGCTGGCTATACTCTTAGAACAATATGTGCTTTTATGATTTATAAGATAATCAGTAGTAGGACTGTGATCATGGGGACATACAATTGATGCCTGCACAATTAATATAGATTATTGAAAGTGCTTATTTCATATTGCAGAGAAACTAGATGTGCAGAGTGAGAGAGAGGGGGATTCAGGGAAAGATGACATAGATGGTGTATTCCTAGTGAGTTTTTGAGAGTTTATTTATTTATCCATTCACATTATGTATGGTAGTCTACCTGTTACATCAACTAACAGGGTTGGCCTAAAAGTTTTGGTGTATGTTTTACATATGATTAGGGTGGTGGTGACTGCAGCAACAGAGGTGGCCTGGGGTGGAGTCAAATTCCCGGCCTGATTTACTGTCCCAGTCCGCCACTGGTACACCCCCAAAATGAAATCAAGACTTTGTAAAGGAGAATAATACGACCCCTTTAACCACTCCTATCCAACCGTGAATCTGCTATGAGCAAGAGGTGGAGTGCAGTTGCACCACAATAAAACCCCACTCTTTATTCAATATTCAGTTTCACTTGGAAATACATCACAACACTGAAGTCAGTTCGAACTTCCATTTTATGGTTATTTTGATACTGATATTTTTCAAGGTATTGAAGTTAGAAATCCCTGACCACTAATTCATGCAAAGTGGTTTTTGTTCAAAGTAACAATTATCCACATAGATCTTTGATATGAATATTTTTGCTAGTTCATTAAATATCGCCGGCTAAAAAGTAACTAGTACTCCAAGTAGTTTTTGAGAGGAGTACTTTGCACTTTTACTTAAGTACTGTTTTGACACCAGTACTTTTACTTGTAATTGAGTATTTTTTTAGCAATGTAACAGTATTTTTTCAGAATTCTTTCCAACACTGTCTCTTACATTCACAGTGCTCAATACTTTTTTATTATTATTATTATCATCTGTCTCGTTTTCTCATTATGTTGGTGTCCTCTGTAGGTTGCTGTACCAAGTGTCCTCAATGCAAAGTTAAACAAGATGGCCTTGTAAGACATACAAGATTAAAAAAATATTTGATATACATTTATGTGTGTGTGTGTGTGTGTGTATATATATATATATATATATATATATGCGTGTGTGTGTGTGTGTGTGTATATATATGTATGTATATGTGTATATATATATATATATCTATATATATATATATACACAGTACAGGTCAAAAGTTTAGAAACATTACTATTTTTAATGTTTTTGAAAGAAGTCTCTTCTGCTCATCAAGCCTGCATTTATTTGATCAAATATACAGAAAAAAACAGTAATATTGTGAAATATTATTACAACTTAAAATAATAGTTTTCTATTTGAATATACTTAAAAAAAAAAAAATTATTTTATTCCTGTGATGCAAAGCTGAATTTTCAGCATCATTACTCCAGCCTTCAGTGTCACATGTAACATCCAGTCTATCACATGATCATTTAGAAATCATTCTAATATTCTGATTTATTATGAGTGTTGGAAAAAGTTCTGCTGTCTAATATATTTCATGAATAAAAGGTTAAAAAGAACTGCATTTATTCAAAATAATAATAAAAAAAAAATTCTAATAATATGTATTCTAATAATATATTTTCTTTACTATCACTTTTTATCAATTTAACACATCCTTGCTGAATAAAAGTATTTATTTTATTTAAAAAAAAGAAAGAAAAAAAAAATACTGATCCAAAATTACTGACCAGTAGTGTATATTGTTATTACAAAATATTTATATTTTAAAAACCTAGCTTCTTTTTTTTTTACTTTTTATTCATCAAAGTATCCTAAAAAAGTATCACATGTTCTGAAACAATATTAAGCAGCAGAACTGTTTCCAACTTTGATAATGAATCATCATATTAGAATGATTTCTAAAGGATCATGTGATAATGATCCTAAAAATTCAGCTTTGCATCACAGAAATAAATGATAATTTAAAGTATAATAAATTTAAAAACAATTATTTTAAATTGTAATAATATATCACAATATTACTTTTTTTTTTCTGTATTTTTGATCAAATAAATGCAGGCTTGATGAACAGAAGAAACTTCTTTCAAAAACATTAAAAATAGTAATGTTTCCAAACTTTTGACCTGTACTGTATGTATGTATATGTATATATTTTTATATATATTTATATATATATATATATATAGAGAGAGATAGAGAGAGAGAGAGAGAGAGAGAGAGAGAGAGAGAGAGAGAGAGAGGTGCTTCTTAATAAATTAGAATGTCGTGAAAAAGTTAATTTATTTCAGTAATTCAACTCAAATTGTGAAACTCGTGTATTAAATAAATTCAATGCACACAGACTGAAGTAGTTTAAGTCTTTGGTTCTTTTAATTGTGATGATTCTGGCTCATATTTAACAAAAACCCACCAATTCACAACAAATTTGAATATGGTGACATAGCAATCAGCTAATCAACTCAAAACACCTGCAAAGGTTTCCTGAGCCTTCAAAATGGTCTCTCCGTTTGGTTCACTAGGTTACACAATCATGGGGAAGACTGCTGATCTGACAGTTGTCCAGAAGACAATCATTGACACCCTTCACAAGGAGGGTAAGCCACAAACATTCATTGCCGAAGAAGCTGGCTGTTCACAGAGTGCTGTATCCAAGCATGTTAACAGAAAGTTGAGTGAAAGGAAAAAGTGTGGAAGAAAAAGATGCACGACCAACCGAGAGAACCGCAGCCTTATAAGGATTGTCAAGCAAATTTGATTCAAGAATTTGAGTTAACTTCAAAACGAATGGACTGGTCAAGGCATCAAGATCCACCACACAACTGGCTACAGTTGTCGTATTCCTCTTGTTAAGCCACTCCTGAACCACAGACAACGTCAGAGGCATCTTACTTGGGCTAAGGAGAAGAGGAACTGGACTGTTGCCCAGTGGTCCAAAGTCCTCTTTTCAGAGGAGAGCAAGTTTTGTATTTCATTTGGAAACCAAGATCCCAGAGTCTGGAGGAAGGGTGGAGAAGCTCATAGCCCAAGTTGCTTGAAGTCCGGTGTTAAGTTTCCATAGTCTGTGATGTTTTGGGGTGCAATGTCATCTGCTGGTGTTGGTCCATTGTGTTTTTTGAAAACCAAAGTCACTGCACCTATTTACCAATAAATTTTGGAGCACTTCATGCTTCCTTCTGCTGACCAACTTTTGAAGATGCCGATTTCATTTTCCAGCAGGATTTGGCACCTGCCCACACTGCCAAATACACCAAAAGTTGGTTAAATGACCATGGTGTTGGTGTACTTGACTGGCCAGCAAACTCACCAGACCTGAACCCCATAAATAATCTATGGGGAACTGTCAAGTGAAAAATGAGAAACGAGACCAAAAAATGCAGATGAGCTGAAGTCCACTGTGAAGGAAACCTGGGCTTCCATAGAATGTGGGTGGTGTCAAGGAATGATGATGCAACGCTCCATTGAGGCAGTAATTAAAGCATTGAGCAAAGTATTGAGTACATGTATAGTAAGTCAACATACTTTCCAGAAGGCCAACAATTTACTAATATCTCCCTTTTTTAATATATATATATATATATATATATATATATATATATATATATATATATATATATATATAAATGTTCTTATGAAGTATTCTAATTTGTTGAGATACTGAATTGGTGGGTTTTTGTTTAATGTGTGCCAAAATCATCACAATTAAAAGAGCCAACGACTTAAACTACTTCAGTCTGTGTGCATTGAATTTATTTAATACACGAGTTTCACAATTTGAGTTGAATTACTGAAATAAATGAAATTTTCGACCAAACAAACCAAACAAGAGACCAAACTGTGTGTGTTTTTGTGTGTGTTTGTGTTTTTTTGTGTATATATTTTTTTATATATATATATAAATAATACATACATCTGACTCTCCTGAAATCACAGTTAATTTTTTTTATCAGTATTTGTTTTGCATGAAATATCAAAATGTGTTTGAAATAGCTAATTTTCACGCTCCATGTAAGTGATGTCACCGATTAACAGTACAGTGGATACTTTAAAATAAATTATTTTACTTCCATTCATCCATTGACAAACTGCCAGCAAAATATTTAGAAAACTATAAAAATCTGTCATCTACACATAATATGTGATTAAAAACAAAAACTTTCATAAATAAGAGCTAATGTGCATGGTTAGCCAACATCTTATAGCTAGCCTAATGGAGATGCTAACAGACTTTTTCCGAAGACACTTAACCATTTCTATAATATATATATGCAATAGAAGCTTTTCAATTGCATGTTAGAAAGTGTCAGGAACAGTTGTATGTATTATTGGTGTACTTTTAGGGACTAAACTTACCTTAAAGCAGTATGACAGACGAAGATTCGCCGCTTGTCAGTTGCTGCCCCATTTCCATGGTAACTTCCTCTGCTCCAGTTTAAATGCGACTTCAATATTGAATGCGCATGCCTATTAAAAAACGCAGCGTTTACATAAATCCTTTCATGTAGAAGTAAAACGTTACATACAGATGGAGTGAATTATCAGAATGACAGATTTACATTTACATTAAGTCATTTAGCAGATGCTTTTATCCAAAGTGACAAATGAGGACAACAGAATGAAATGGAATGAGAATATGAAAGCAGTATTAGCAGAGAAAAAAAAAGAATGTTTGAAGTCAGTTTAGAACAGGTTATAACAATATAATAGCTTTAGAATATTTATTTATTTACTACCTAACTAAAAAACAGAAATGGTAAACAGTGTAGATTAAAAATTTGCTATCTATTGCAAAACACATTAAAAACAAACAGAACATACAATAGGAGTTTTGGGATGGTTATTGTAACAAAGTTCGTAGTAAGGAAGGAAGGGTTGGCATTTGGAGACTCGGGGAAGTTTATTCAATAACTCAAGAACTCTAACAAAACAAAAGTAGCGCTTCTAGCGCGTTCACATAATGTCAATGGCAAAAATTCAGTTCCTCAGATTCTCTCTCCCAGGCAGAGCAATGTGCCCGAGTCTCTGTCCCGTCTCTCTCTGCCTCCACGTTCTCCAGCCTCTCTTTTAACCGGTCCCTTCAGGCCAATTACCGCATTAAGACACAGGTGTTCATCATTTTGCACTTAACCCACTTACTCACTGCTCGTCTCCCATCCTTCTCTCCCACTGCAGACTTCGCTGAACCATGCCCCCCCTCGCCACAGTTGTATTTTGGTACTATCATGACTTTTTTTTTTATAAATAAATATTTTTAAACATACACCCATCATTCATGCGTCGATACCCCTTCCCAGTCTTTCATTTGCTTACACTAGAGATGTGCCTAAGCGATGCACATCTCGATGCATAGCAAACGATACGATACACTGAAGATACATATGAAGCAGCTACCGATGCGATGCGATACGATTCACATTATGATGCAGTGCAATCTGATTTTGATTCGATTCGACTCAACACAATGCGATACGATGCGATATGATGCAGTGGTTTAGATTTGATAGAATGTGATTCAGTGCATCAGAGAGACAGCAAATCATAAATTAACTTATGTGCCTTCTGTCTTTTAACGCCTCAAGGCCTATTTCATAAAACAAGTTAACCAGGCTTAGTTCAGTAAGTCTTACTCACTATCAAATGATTTGGTTCCATAAAACAAATTTAACATAGATCAAGCTTAGTCACTGTGGAAACTTATGCTGGAAAACGTACCTGGTCCAGGGGGCTGTTTCATAAAACAAGTTTACCAAATAGGCCAGGCTTACTTCAGTTATTCTTACTCATTGTCAATTGATTTGGTTTCAGAAAGCAAATTTACTATAGCTCAAGTTAAGTCACTGTGCAACTTGTGCTGGAAAACTAACCTGGTCTAGGGCAGGCTTACTGTCAGGCTAAGCTGAGCTCTAACACTGAGCAATAGGAGCGCAATGATATTCCCACCCTGCTGAAAAAACCAGCATATGCTGGTTAGGTATGTTTTGATGCTGGTTTATGCTGGTCCTTTGCTGGTTTATGCTGGTTTATGATTGTCCTTTGCTGGTTTATGCTGGTCCTTTGCCAGCACATGACCAGCATAAACCAGCAAAGGACCAGCATCCCAGCATCAAAACATACCTAACCAGCATATGCTTTTTTTTCTGCAAGGCACTGACTCTCTCACATAATATTATAGCCATGCAGCCTTTCTCTCTGGTTTTATGACAGCTGTATCTTTTATAGTTAGCAGAAAAGATAGCAGAACATTGGAACATTACAATCTAACATTGCTAAAGCATTAAAATCACTAAATTAAAAGTACACTTTAACTGCTATAAGAAACACACATTAACTCATCTTAGCTTAGTAATTAGGACTGTATAAGCTTACATTTTATTTACCCTTTACAATAGTCCCTTTACGGTTACTGTTATCATAAAAATACACTTATATGTAGGTTTAAAATTCTGTCCAACAACAAATATTTTAGCAAAATGCATATTTGACTCAGAATTAATGCATTCTGTCTGTTTAGCAGCAGTGCTCGTTCACTCGCGTAAGGCTCGCCCACTTCTGACAGCAAAATGGATGACTTTATAACATTTACAGATGAAAAATATACTCGTGACATGTCAGATGCACTGAGGAAAACACAATGTCTCAAATGCATTAAACAGCACAAATATATTCGCTGTTTGCCATGGTGGATCGATTTGATCCATGATCGATATTAAAGGCTGCTTAAGAATAAGTGTCCACAAATTAGTTAGATTGTGTGAATTTAATTTGTCGTTTATGGAACCACTTTACCCCTGATTGATTTGTTAGGTTATTTCAAGTATTCCCGCTTTTCCTCAGGTCTCCATAGTGTTGTGATCCGTCATATTCACATGCAGCGGTGAGAAACAGTTTTGTATGGCAAGCCCAAAGGGTCAGAATTATAATCTATATTAATCGCGTTTGCAGCCAAACGCCGTAGAATATGGTGTTTTAAACCGTATTTGTCACTACAAAATACGCCGTTGTGATTACAAACACTGTAAAAAACGTGCAAAACTACGTCAATGACGCCATATCTGACGCCGTTTTAGTGTGCATAAAAACCCCTTTTTCTACGCCGTTCATATTGCCATATGCCGACATAAAAACGCCATTTTGGTTGCACAGAGCGCGCGTCATTTACGGCGTTTCGCTTATAGTATAATGAGCCACGCCCACTGATTCCCACAGCCAGTACGTTTGAAAGGTTTCACTCAATCAATGGTAAACTAAAACAGACCAGACTAATTTAGCACAGATAATTTTAGCCAAATGCATTAATAGGATATATTTAGGTACAATAGCCTATAACTTTTTAGATATTGTCATCTCTGCTTACATTAAACATATTAATTAAAGATTGCACCTCTTCATCATTGTTTAATGTAGGCTAATTGCTAAGATTTCATGTTCAGCAATTATCCTACCTTCCCCATTTTATGTATTCAAATTATTACACAGATACGTTTTACTACTACATTAGTAAATAACTGGACACAACTTTAAGTATTGTTTCCAAAATGAGAAAACGTCACTAGTAAGCAAAATGGTGTCTAAAAGTTGCGCAGCATATCATGTAGTAGCCTAGTTGATAGCCTGCTTGTTAAAGTGCCCGACTCCCAAACCGCACCGACCCTGGTTCATGTTCCGCTCATTGCAGGTCTAGCCGGCATTTCAACGTTGATTAACCGGTGAATCAATGTCAGGTTCAATGGTTGAATCAGGTTCCATGGTTGAATCAACATTGGATCAGGGCAGGTTCCAGGCATGGGCAGGGGTGACTGTCTTGCCCACCCAAATGACTGTCTTGCCCACCCAATTAGAATTAGATAAAGATTGTTTTTTTTTTTGTTTTTTTTTTTGTTTTTTTTTGCATAGATTAAAACTAATCTGAAGCCGGCTGTATTTTCAGGAAGTTTAAGCTATAGTTTGAGACTGCCCAAACAATCATTAAATAACTCCAGAAAATTGCAGCATATTTTTTTTTATTAGCAGAATGTAAGGCACCCTGATTTCATGCTGAGGTTTCAGTCTGTTGCAAAAAAGCAGTGGCTGACAACAAGCGAAAACAGGCAGAAATATTTGCGTGCTATCACGGGGAGTTTGCGAGTTATGAGGAGTTTAATACACAAATATGTATCATAGACCTACCACTGAAATAACCTGAGCAGTTTTAATGTTAATGTGAGTTCATTGCATGTACGGGGCACGAGCATATACAGTAGGTAGACAACCAGAATGGGTAATACAGCTGCGTGTACCACCGCGGTTAATTGCAAGTCAGTTGCGTGTTAAAATCATTTGCGAAACTACCGCCAGGTGGTGCAAAGGGACAGATTGCGAACTGAATGTTATTGTAAAATGTTGGTTTGTTAATGGAGATGAAAGGACAAAGTAAAACAACAATAACATTATAATATAACATTGTAACATCCTTAAAAACCATTAGAACATTTAAAATTTCAAAACGTGGGCTAGTCTTAGGCTCATTTCGGTTCATTCTTGGTTTAAAAAAAAAAAAGTCTTCAGGTTCCATATGCAGAGCAAAATGAGAACGGTCCAGCATTTAGAAATAATTCTTATTAAATCTAACTGTTATTATTCTTGATTTTTTGAACTGCTAACAGTTAGCATTTTCAAATTATGCCTTATGTGTGACCAAAAATTGAGTATTTTCTGTTTCAGCTGTTTGATCGCGCTGGTGCCTCACGCACACATATTCATTAGAAACGGCACAGCCGTTCACTGTGCCATTTGCCGCGAGCAGTGGTCCACTTTGACATATTTTTGCTCATTATGATTTTTTTCCGTCGATACTGAAACATGCGTGAACTACAAAGCCTATTTTCAAATGGGCAACATCACAAATATGGAAACGTTTGGATTTCTCAAGAATGAGAGAGCCCAACCTTACCTTATGTTTCCTTTAAATTATTATTATTATTATTTTATTTTATTTTTTATAACTAAGTATCATATGCTGCAATTATATTTATCCATTAGAATTTTTAATTATTGGTCTGTTGTGATAAATTTGTTAAATGTAAAAGATTTGTTGTAAAGTGAGGGGAACTAAAAATATCCTGTTGGCGTCCATAACATTATTAGGCCTGCCATTATAATTTCGGAATGTAACAAAATGCAACTTATACATGACTTTTTTTCCTCTCACAAAAAAAAAAAAAAAAAAAAAACATGCAGCAAACGAAAATAGGCGATTAATCAGTTAAATGTGTTACTGTGGGTTAAAAAATTACATTATATACTTAGGAACAGAGTATGGGCCTAATCTAGGCTATGTTGTTAACTATTTACAAGTTTCGTGTATGTTTTTATCCAGGGTTTTTTTTTTTTTTCATTGCATCTGAAAATGACTTTGTGCATCACATTCACTTTGCGCGCTCTGCGCAGAACCTGCCTCTCGCGTTGCTCAGCTGTGGATGATTTAAAAATGTTTGATATAAAGGTTGCTGTCCCATTTTATACAGGAATTGTTCATTTAAAAAAAGAAAAATCAAATTATATTGTTAGTTTTATGCTAACATGCAATCAAGGTCTTCGGATACTAAATAAGATACAAGTTCATTTAGGCCATTTAACATGCACTGTGACAATTTACCGTTTATTTACCATTGAAATTAAAGTAAATCTAGTATAAAAAAGGTTTTAATTGCTTAAATCATTTCTATGAATTAATAATATGTTAGCATGACTTTTTCATCATATCATTTTTTACGAGCTGTATTTGTTTTCCGAAACCAAGCACCCACTTTTTTCTTTTTTAAATCTATTATTGGCTCACATATCTCCAACAATTTTTTTTTTTTTTTGAGCAAGGTGCCACTGTCAGGGGAGTCAAAAGACAATTACATCATCATTAGAGTTGCCATTTAACTTCAGAAATGGAAAATAAGGGCTAACTGAGGTTCTTTCTTTTATTCTTTATTTATAATGTTTATTCTTGAATAAAATAAGTGTTATTCTTTAAGAAAATAAGGTACAGAATAAGGGAAGATCCAAATATTTGTAATGATAATATATATTTTAATAATATAGGCCTATATTTGCCTGCAGTTAAAAAGTTATCATATTTGTTTTGCTTCAACAATTTATGTAGGTTATGTGAGTAAATTTTACCATTATAGAATTGGGGTAGTAATTTAGGAGGTGAAAATACTGTGAAATTACAAATGTCATGGGATTTTATGCATAACAACTGAAGGTCTATGAAATGTTAGTCAATAAAGCATTTTTTTTAAAACAATGGCACTTAAAGTTTTCAACTAAAATGTTATTTCAACCATAGTCTGTGAATAAACAAAAAAAACATACTTTTCAATGAAAGAACACTTAGAGAGTGTAGGTAGCTTCTGGTGTTCTGGTGTGGTTTTGTACTTCAATATAATGAGCTCCAAGTTTAAGAATAGCCTACAGTAGTTTTTTTTTTCTTTCTTTTTTTTTACTCTCTATTTAACAGCATTAGCTCAATGAAATACATATTTTTTCATCTTGCTAAATGTTGGGCTCATGATCTATGAGTTGTATTCGCTCAAACTGATTTTGTAAAATCAAAACTTGCGAACGGTGAACCTGGGTCAGTTAGCACGAGTCATACTCTCTGTGAAGCGGGAGCAGCTGTAGAGTAAAGCCCTGCATTTCAGCCCGAGCCCGACGGGCCCCGACTTATTTATGCCCCTAGGGCCGGGCTTCGGGCCAATTTTCACGTTATAGCTCACATGCGGGCCGGGCCTCGGGCCTTTTTTGGGTTATCCTTCTATTTATATTTTTAGACATAAAATAAAAAAATGAGAAGTTGACGTCGACGATAGAAAAACAAACATAGAAAGACATTTCATAACCTCATACCATTCATAATCTGATAATTCAACCCGTTATAATTAAACTGACATACTGACATGACCCAGCCGGCATTTCAACGTTGTTTCAATGTTGAATCCACAACTGACCTTATTTCAACCATATTTCAACGTTGAGGGTCGGTCATGTGCCGGCTGGGGACAGTCTCACACACGCACGCGCGCACGCACGCTTTTCCGTCAACGCGACCCACGATTATACTTCACTTATATCCACTTATTGTAGAAGTAGCTATTAGAGGCCTCTAAAGTAATGTAAATGTAAACAGCACGAGACCCTGCTACCGCAACTGTCAAGACTGGCTCGCTCTGTGTTTAGTGTCCCATCAGCAGCAGCAGCGAACGTGTCTTCAGCGCAGCGGGAAGAGTGATAGAAGAGAGGAGGACTGGGTTAAAACCTTCCACTCTGGAGGCTATTCTTTTTCGATGCTCTGTAAGAGACTGTTCTAACTTTTCGTTTGACTGGACTTTATTTTCGTTTAACTGTTGGAAACTAATGGAAAAAAGAATGGACATATTCTGTGGTGCATTTTTGAGGTAAGATAACCTGCAAGTTTGTTTTTTAATTAATTTAATTTGTTTAGATTGTAGGCTATTTTCATTTCGTTTGCGAGCGCTGTTGCGAGCCTGCCTCAGTATTTCATTTTTTTTATTTTTTTTTACTCACTGTGGTTTAATAAATAAACATTTATTAAAACTGTCTGTGTGATATGCTTGAAGTGTTTTATATATGGATTTTTATTGTAGCCAAGTAAAGTATTAGCGTTAATTTGAGAGGTTTAATTGATTATATATGTTTTAGGCTACTCGCTTGTAGCCAAGTAGGTTTAACGGTTAATCGTCATTTTAAAAAAAAATGCTACCAAACATTTTTCTAAATCAACGTGATAAAGAAATGATAAAAACATAACACAAAACTGACCCATTTTTTAATTGTTGCAAATAGGGCAGGCTTCCGCTGTGTAATAAAATAAATAAATAAATAAATAAAAACACGGGCTCGTGTCGAACTCGGGCTGATAATTCTGATGAGCTGTCAGACGCGGGTCGGGCTAGGGCCTGAGCGTCTCGGGCCAGGGCCGGGCTCGGGCCTAGATTTGAGGCCCGTGCAGGGCTCTACTGCAGAGGATTCTGCTTGGTCTTAAAGCCTGCCTCAAACGTCTACGATCACAAATAACAATGATTTTGGCAAAAATAATGATTAATTATCAATTGATAATTTGTTATTATTATGGTCTGGTGAAAATAATAATATGGGCTGTGAGAAAATAATCAATACAAAGAGTACGGCTGATGGGAGTGCAGGCATGTTTCAACCCAGTAACATGACAACACACATTCCTCACAGCTAAAAAACAGAATTCAGTTCAGCTGGAGGGGGTTGGGTTTTTGGGGGTACGTTCTGTATAGCTTGTGGGGGTCAAGATAAAGGTGTGAAATCTTGCTCTTTCATTTGGACAGGGGTCTTATGAGGGTTTCAAACTTGCAGGAACAGGTTTAGGTAGTACAATTGCCTCGTCATATTGGTTATAGGACAACTTTGAAGAAAGGTTTTGATCCACTTCAAATGTTAAATACTGTATAGTGCAATATAGTTTATTAGTTATTATAACTTAATTTTTGAGGAAGTTGCCTTAACTCAAAAAAAGAAAAAAAAAGATGCAAACTGTTGCTTAATTTTAGTTGTTGCATCCATACAATATTTTTAGACTGTTTAAAT